>NW_006911487.1:0-41856 GCF_000523455.1 Bipolaris oryzae ATCC 44560 | reverse complement strand
GACACTAGCGGTAGTGATGATACCAGCGGTACAGATGGCTGCAGGGCCAGCGATGTGACAGCTGGAACGGGAGCTGAGAGAATGCCTGTATCCAAGGGCAAAGATGACACTAATGGCAAGGAAGATACCAATGGGACCGATGATACCAACGGGAGAGACGATACGAGCGGTATGGATGATACTACCGGAAGGGATGATACTAATGGCACGTTCGACACCAAAGGTACAGCCGAGGTTATCCCACCCAAAAGACCTCCTCCTCCTCCACTCGTTGGACAAGCGCTAACGGTACTTGTAGCCAGTGCAACACTGGTAACGACCTGTTGCTGTGTAGTTGTTCCAGTAGGAGTAAAGACGGTTGTCGTAGCTACAATTGCACCACCAGGTGCAAGGATAGTTTGCGTTGTCGTTGTAGTGACAAGAGCCGTTGTGGTAGCGACAGTAGCGGGTGCGGGCGATGCACCGAATGTGGCTGTAAACGCGCGAGGAAGGGGAGGTGGCAGTAAACCGCCAATAACATTGTTGATGGTCAAAGCACCAGTGTTCGGGAAGTTGGTGAGAGCAGCACTGCCACAGAAGATACCGGTGTAGGTTGCCGGGGCGCCGGACGTGGCGTACGAACAGGTTTGAGTGTATTGTGCTAAGGTGTTCGAGATGACAGGCGTGAAGCTAGGCTTCGTTCCAGCGAAACATGTTGATGTACCGGACATGTAAGTCATTTGAATGCCGAAGACGTCGCCTGCTACATGTTTGGAATAATCGTAGCTGAAGGTTGGAACTGCCGTCCCTATAAGAGATGGCAGTCCAGCGGCCACGAGCGAGCAGCCCGACATGGCTGTGATCGTGCGAGACTAGCGAGTGTATCAATGGTGAAGAGAAAGTAAAGGATGAGCGACTGGATAGACTTTGAGAGCGAAAGTGCACCTCTTTATAAGTCTCTTGAACTGATAAAAAGAAGGCAAAATTACCTTCATACCAGCGCTCGGCAGTATGAAACGATGACGGGTACATAATCTGGAGTTGGGCAGTGTCGAGACCCCTACATCATGGTAGGGGTAATTCTGTCTTGTATGGAACGAAAACGCGTCTTCCATTGATTATCCAACAATTATTTAGCGGGGGGGCCGCATATAATTGACGCGTTTTCGATCAGTGCATCTTTTTCAAGGAATTCCTGATGAAATGTTGTTAGATAATACTAGCTGCAGGGCCCCGGGTTCCGTACTGATACTCAGCATGCCTACATCAATTTTGAGACTCCTGCATGGCAATATCATAAAGCTATGCAGAATGGAAGGGCAAAGACGAGTTGCATGAGAGCATTGGTCCACGCCTCTAATATTTTGCGAGTATGGAGGTGACATGTTTCAGAATTTCACCCACGTTGTATGCCCTGTGATCTCCCATTCACAAGATGGCAAACATGCTATACCAAACAGAGATTGGGAACGTTACTACTAAGAAACACGTTAGTAATGGTTCCTCTGTTTTTGTATACTTTCACATGCATAGGTGTCTAAGTGAGAGCCACTGACCCACCCAAGGAAAAGCTGTGCATATCGCCATATCAAAATGAGTTGGTAGAACCGAGTCTTGGATCTGCAATCGCCTGAGTATCCACTGAATCGGATCTTTAACTACGATCACAGCTGATAGGTACATATGAACGAACTCGTACACGTCTTTGCATAGTATTATGAATGCATCAGCTTCATGTATGAGACAACTGGTGGCGAACGGTGTGTAGTACTAGGCATATCATGAAGCAAGGGTGCCTGGAAGATTGGAAGGATCCGGTTTGCACATTGAAAGATGATCTGCAGAGTATCCCAGTGTCAGCGGAAACTTTTCGTTCATTCTCAGAACCAGCAGCCAGAATGTGACATTCCAATTGGAACCGTAAAGGTCTTTCCTTTCCTTTTTGCATACTTTGATGACACAAGACATCCGAAATCTGCCTTTGCAGTCCCTATGTTCCTTACGCTTTTTATTATCAATCGTGAATGTCACGCGCTTAGACAATAGGCACTTTCACAAGATTTATCAGCTCATGTTGGGTGACACTCGTTGTTCTGCGGTCATGAGCCAATACAAAATCTCGCATTACAAAGATGTTTTGCATCGATTTTCAGGGACGCAACTGCCCTGGCAATCTTGACCAATACCTTAATGTGACGGCGCGGTGAGCTGTAATACTCAGCACAGCCCGTGAAACTCCGACTCTGGATTAGGCAATCGAGTCCTTATGGTATTCTAAGGGTCTCTAGCACATGCGGGGCTTTTAAACCCTGCTGAAGGCAATGAAACACTGGATTAAATATACCATCGAAACAGCGCGTTGAGAGGAGTGTTGTGGTACTACTCTGGAGAGAGCCAGTCAAGGGAATATCGCAACCGATTAGAATAACGGTAAGAGGGAAACTAGATGGTGCACATGGCCACTTGTGGAAAAAGAAGGATGGGATGGCTTATTACAAGAAGGCGAGTGGAAGGCAAGTGGAGGAGCGAGGACGAAAAGGGTGCGTGTTCTGGAAGCGGTTAGTAGTACGTCTCCGTGATGTCATGTAGCGCGCGACGCGTACCACGCGTCGAAGCACTTCATTTTTTTTTCGTATCACAACTTTCAGCGCAGATGTAACGAATCTGCAATCGGTTTTACAAGCGGCAGATAGCCAGACATGCAGCGGCTATGGTAATACAGGGCATCCATGACGTAGCTAGCATAGACTACTCGAGACACCTTTGCTCAGTCTCCTATCTCACATACTCTTACGACTTTATCCTCAAATGCCTTCCTTCTCAAATTAGTCTGCGCTTTGCGATGCATCATTACTTCTGCCCTCCTCGAGATCAACAGCTTGATACCCGTTACTTTCCCAAAATGGTTTCTCCTTTCTTTTACTACCAGTCAACGAAGCTGTCAGCCCGCAAGGGTCGATAAAAGTCATCCACCAAGGCATATCGTCCTTCCAACCAGGGCCCTGTAACTCAGTCCGACCATTCTGTGCCACGTATACATGGTAGTCTTCCGGCAGATAGTGACGTGGATGTCGGTAGTTCCATAGTATGGAGTTTACCAGCATGGGACTTGCTTCGAAAACCCAGAAGAACCATTCATACCTCAAGACGGAAGGGATTGTCTCAGGATCCCAGTCTGGTGGTGAGTGCTCATAAATGGCGGTGGTTCCAAAATGTTCGACTATGCGGTAAACGGTGCGAAGGAGGATGAGCGTCATGCTCAAGTACAGCGTCACGAGCGGGCCTCGTACCTTGCGCGTGGTGATGCCTCCCCTGATGCATCGTGCATGGAAGATACCGGCGATGATGCAGAATGCAGTAATGACGCCAACCTGCAAGACGAGTGATGCTTTCAAAAGGACGTCTCCCCTCTTGATGTATGACTCGGGAGCGTTTGGGTTTGCCAGCCAAGCAACACCTATAGCATTAAGGACTTCGACAATGCTGGACACGAAGCCAAAGGTCGTCAGAGTGCGGCCTGGATGGAGGGGCGAGTAGTAAGGGACGTAATAAAGGATACGTCCAAGTACGTGGTAGTTGGCTAATTCCAGGATGGGACTGTCTCATGGTGTTAGTCTTGGAGGATCCTGCACGAGTATCAGTTATCACTTACGGAGCGCAGTATATGAGTATGGTGCTCGCAATGTATATATTAACGTCTTTGTAATGGATTGCGCCGTAGGAGCGAAGGGCGAATCCTGCAGTGAAAAGAAGGCCGCACACGGGATGAAGGCCTGCGACCTTCCATGCCTTGTACTTGATACATTGCCACACGTGCACGATTGTAGCGACCGCGAACCAAGCCGTGAACATTGGTGGAGCCCAATTGACTGGGTCGTAGAGGTAAACACTACCTGGGACTATCTCGCCGTTGCTCATTGTAAGGATGGATGAGAGATTTGGATGCTAACGATGGAAAAGGCTGGCGATCAAACACACATCGCTACTCTTATATCCTAAGTAACATATTCAATATGGAGACAGCCGCTATGAGATAGCCCTACTGTTATGCATTTCTCAAAAAGGCTTATTGCCAGGCCAAGACGGATGGAAAAGGTGCGAAGCATTCTACGAGCGTACAATCCTTAGGTAGTTGCGACTAACGAATTTGCAGCCTTATGGTAGTTGCAGAGTTGTTCCTTGAACAGGTTAGGGTGGTCATGTGTGGCTGTGTGGTAACTTCAACATAATTAGTATAACCGCGGGTAACCAGGCATGACGTCTTTGCAGTGAACTGAAGACTACGAAGCGAGCTGTATGCGAGTCGCTTATTATTTCTTGACTTGGAGGTCTGTCAAGGCGTCTCCCGCGAGTGCTTAGAGAAAGCGCCTGGGATTACTCCACATTTACTCCTGTTGATGCAGATTGACTTGAAACACGAGCGTTGAGTGGCTACGTAGATATCAGCAACTGCACCGTTGGCTTGGCGATCGACACGTTTGCAGCCTCTTACCTACGAGATTCCTTCGTAGAACGCAAGCAGCAAGTGCTTAGGATTCCAACAGCCTCACAGCGAGTGAGTAGAGCCGCCCCCACCGGCGTCACCGATGGGAGCAAAGTTGAAGGCCCCTTGTCACGTAAGCAGGCAGATTGCGGCTAGTCCCGATACGGCAGTAACGATGGCCAAGGATTGGGGGCCAGTTATCAGTGCTCATCCTCGGCGGGGCATTGCATCTCTGAGCCACAACAATGAGATCCAACCCTCTGTGGTAAATAAGACAGCAAAGATGCTCGCTGCTGCGTGGTGCCTAACCTTGCCGCAACGGCCGCAACAGCACGTGTGGGTACCTCGAGGTCCAGACTAAGCCAGACACCTACTCGGAGACATCAGTGTTCCGCTTGCATCGATAGCAAACAAAACACTTTGTCGAGTCAATATGGGCTTGTCCGAAAAGGGAGAAACAAAAGCAACCAGACAATGCTGGGAATGCTCGAAACGCCGGCTTGTATGTGACTGCACACTACCACACTGTAGAAAGTGCCAAAAAGCCGGACGGCAATGCTCTGGCTACGACGATACAAAACCACTCCAATGGGTCCAGACAGGCATGGTGACATCAAGACGGAGAAAGAAGAAAGACAACAGCCCGCCAAAAGTGTACGTTGCGACTCCAACGTCGAGCCAGGATCGGCAGATCTCGTGTCAGGATGGTGGAATATCTGAGCAGGAGTTCTACGGACGCATGTACGAGAACGATTACATCTGCGAGCCGGTGGATTACGAGGACGCTTTGACTTCGTTCTATCAAAAGCAGGAGGGTGTACCCAAAGTCAGCGCGCCAGAATTGCACGTATCCGCAATCAAAATGACGGCTTGTGCTAATGAGGCCGCTCGGATATTCAAGACTTGGGGAAGGGCCAAGATTGAAGACGTGGTCGAGAAGGGATTGCATGACGAAGCTGCAAAGATACTGCGATCGAAGCGAGACCCTCTCCGACGCTTGAAACGCTTAGTGGTCGTTCTGCACAAGTACGAGGTGCCAAACTACGCATATCTGGCCAACGAGACGTCGGACGTTGTTCAGGCTGTTCAGTATTGTAAGTCTATACCCAAAAGTTAATGACAAAGGTACGCGGCTCACAGCTCCAGACAATGGCAGAATTCGAGCGCAGTACAAGGCATACGGGGAGCTGGTACCCAATCCCGCCATCGTCGTCTTTCCGCCTCAAGTGCTGCATCTCCTCACGCCAGCGATTCACCACACGTTAGTATGCATATCCCTCAATCATTTTGTCCATGCCCAGCCATCTGGCGCCGATCGCGCGATCACAAGCATGAACCGATCAAAAATCTATCACCACCGAGGCGCCGCCTTGCGATCACTGAGCGAGTACATTGCACAAGACAAGACCAGGTGTTCGGACATGACCATCACCAGTATCCTGATGTTCATGTGTCTGGAGGTATGTTGATTAGCATGGTTTGTGTACGTGGTAGGGGGCATGGGCTAATGCTTGGATATAGCTCCAAAACCCTAGCTTCACGGACTGGCGTTCACATGTCAATGGCATGAAGCGACTGATTGACCTGCGGGGCGGACCTAAGCAGCTCATGAAAGATGCCCCTCATCTAGTGCCATCACTAGTGATATACCTACTGTAGGTACCTTGGGCTCCGTGCATAAACTCTACTGGCTAACGCAAGCATCTAGCATCATCTCGCTCGCCAACACATGCAGCCCATCGTGGGACCAAGTCGATATTACAAGCGCAAACGGGACGATTATCGAGGACTTGAGCAGCGTCTACGATCTCATCTTTCCGTATACATTATGTCCTCGGGAGCTCTATATCGAGATACTCCAGATTGGCCAGCTACGTAGCAAGGCATCTGCGGCCATGTTGTTGTACGATGCCGATCCAGCGCATTCTCTAGAGGCGCACGACCTGCTGGCTCGTATTGATGCATTCTCTCCCGAGGACTGGGCGCAAGCCGGACCCCTCTACTCAGAATGGCTACTGCTGGGACAGATCTACCAGGCTGCTGTATCACTCTACTGCAGCATGTCGCTGCAATCGCTGACCGTGCTGCCGCCGAGCATGTCGCTGCAGAAAGCGCAAGAAGAGAAGGGAAATGTGCTTCTGAGCAGTGTGCGCATTGCGCTCCAGGATCCCAGGATGGCCAGACACATGGTTTGGCCTCTGGCGGTGGCAGGGGTCGAGGGTATCCATCGCAGCGAGGCGACAAAAGATTGGATTGAAGCGAGTCTCGGAGATCTCAGTAGGCTGTTGGGGACGAGTTGTCCGCTTAAGGCGTCCGCAGTGCTGAAGAGATACTGGAAGAGCGGGGTACCGGGGTGGGATAGCTGCTTCGACCGGGCATACGCATTTATTATCTAGAGACCAAACCGTCACATCCATATCCCACGCAATCTGTGTGTATATGTATGTGGAGGGGTGTATTGGTCGCAATGTAAAGATTTACTATACAAAGAGCAGCTACAATGGCAGACTCTCTTCATAACGCCGAACCATGCTGTTTTTCTCTCGTTCCTTCGTGAGTGGTGTTGAGCATTGACCGAGGCACGCGATCAATTTTTTTTTCATCCAGGTGCACCACCTTGCACAACTCCCAACTACCGCTCCAGCCCTTTGTTGTCTGGATCCTCATCACCCTTTGTCTCCTTGACATCCTTGTAGGGCCGCCCAGCGTAGAGCATGTATCCCTTCTCTTCGATGGTGCCTGCCTTCTCGTCGGCCTCGGCACGGCCCTGGCCAAAGGCGCCCGTTTCCAATTGGCCCTGGACAGCGATAGGCCTGTTGCCGCGAAACCGCTTGCGCATATCAATCATGCCCTTTTTGCACTCTGCATAGCCCTTTTGGAGCTGCTGGCACTGGGTGGGCAGCGTGTATTTGAGGGGCGGACGCAGACAGTCGCCGGGCGAGTGCCGCTCAACCATTATGCAGTCGCTGTTCTGGAGGCAAAAAGCCAGGGCGGCGCCTGCGATTGGGTACGTTAGCCGCCCGAAGTTTCACCATGGCGAGGAGAAAGAGGCCATACGGATGTCTTTACATGACTGCGGCATCGTGGTTATCAGCAGATGCGGCGGCGACGGCGGGCGACAGCGAACGACGTGGAGTGATGGCAGTGGAGCACACGGCAGCGGTGGCATCCAGGCCATGTGCGTCGACGCGGCGCGAGGCAGCCGGGCCCCGTACCGACGGCCGTTAGCCAGGCTTGGGCAAGATGGGCTGTCACATGTCAAAGAGCAAGACCATGGCTGTGCAGTAGTGTCGGTCAACGTCATTTTTTTCCCCATCGCACACGGCTGGACTCCCATGGCTGGGCCACCGTCTTTCCCAGACAGGCTCAAGCTTCGACGTTTCTCAGGCCCCGGCGCGCGCAGAGAGGGGCTATGCGTTGGCGCTGCAGTCGACTGAGCATTTGTCCGTTGCCATAACACTCTCATCTCTCCCGTCCCGCTCCCCACCCCCCCAAGCATTTCGTTGCTACCGCCATCGCCATGGCGCTGCATATTCCCTTTCTCTCGCGCCTGCACATCCGCGAGTACATTGCCCTGCTCCTGTCCATCTCCCTCATCATCCTCGAGTCCTTCATTTCCGTCATCACCCTCGCCCTGCCGACCCCCATTATCCACCTCTGCTACCGCCTCACCCGCCGCCTCTTCGACTACTGGTCCTCGCCCTCGTCCAAGCGCTCGCGCGATAAGAAAAAAGCCGTCTGGAGCTCCATTGCCAATGCCTCCGACTTTGCCGAGCTGTGCCAGCTCTACGGATACGAATGCGAGGAGCACATTGTCCAGACGGGCGACGGCTATCTGCTGGGCCTGCACCGCCTGGCCTGGAAAAGGGGCGAGGAGAATGTGCGAGTCAACCCCCGCGACCGCGCAAAGGGCCAGAAGAAGAAGGTTGTCTATCTGCACCATGGCCTCATGATGAATAGCGAGGTGTGGGTGTGCCTGACGGCCAAGGAACGATGTCTGCCCTTTGAGCTGGTAGAGCGCGGCTACGACGTCTGGCTCGGCAACAATCGCGGCAACAAGTACTCCAAGAAGAGTGTGCATGCGCCCCCGACATCAAGCAGCTTCTGGAATTTCAGCATGGACCAATTCGCCTTTCACGACATTCCCGACTCGATTTCATACATTCTCGAGACGACCCACCAGCCGTCCTTGTCGTACATTGGCTTCTCCCAGGGAACCGCTCAGGCTTTTGCGACGCTATCCATACACCCGACGCTCAACGAAAAGATCGATGTCTTCATTGCGCTGGCGCCAGCCATGTCGCCCAAGGGTGTTGCATCTGGAATCGTCGACGCCTTTGTGAAAGCCTCCCCGAACATCCTGTACCTTGCGTTTGGTCGCAAATCCATTCTCCCCTCGACAACCATGTGGCAGTCTATTCTATATCCGCCCATCTTTGTCCGTGTGATTGACAAGTCCTTGAGGTTTCTCTTCGGGTGGACCGCTGCTAACATTCTGCCTGAGCAAAAGCTCGCCGCGTATCCCCATCTCTACTCGTATAGTTCGACCAAGAGTGTTGTCCACTGGTTCCAAATCATCCGCAACGGCACGTTCCAGATGTATGACGACGATGATTCGAACCCAATCATCTCTAACCGATCCAAGTACTACAAGGTTGCCAAGTTCCCCACTAAGAATATCAAGACACCCATTGTGCTGGTCTACGGTGGGTCTGATAGTTTGGTCGATATCAACATCATGTTGAAGGAGCTCCCCTCTCACACAATTGCCAAGGAGATCTCCCACTACGAGCATCTGGACTTTTTGTGGGCAGAATCTGTCAACACTCTGGTCTTCCCACACGTCTTTGAGTATCTGGAAAAATTTGCAGCCACGGAAAGCGAGACCCCCAATGGCACAAAGGAGAAGAGGCGGTCACCAATCACATACAGAAGTCTCCTACCAGGAATCGATACTCTGCCCGAGCAAGAAGGATACGACGACGTAGGAGACGAAAGGAAGGTAGCTTCACCCACCCTCCGACCCAGGCGAGGCTCTCCCCCCACCCGACGAGCAATCTCCTACCATGGCCCATCCTCAGCTGACAGTCCCTCGGTGATTACCAGCCCCGTTATAGCGTCGAGAATGTCCTACCCAAGTGCCTACAAACTGAACACAGAGGAAATCTTCCCATCCATCCGCAGCAGAATCATGTCGCCACCACCGACAAACCGCGTCTCACTCACTTTTGATTCTCCCGAAAACTCGCAGACCACGGCCCAAACCTCTACCTCTCGCCCCGAAGGCTGGTGGTCCTCGGACGACGTCGCCGGCACCGACCCCTCTCAATCAACCACCCCTGCGAGTCCCACTCCCGCTAGGCGACTCAGCATTGGCAGCCAGCAAAGCACAAAAAGCATGGCGGGCAAGTTCGGCGCCAAAGGCATCACCGTTGGCGCCAGCAAGGCCGTCAGCGCCGTATCAACCGGCGAGGGCATCGGCGAGGGCCACAACTCTGCTACCACCACCACGGAGAATAAGAAGCAGCGACGCAACACACTAAAGAAGAAACAACCACCCCCTTCTCAGCCTTCTAGCTGACGTTCGCGAAAACGGCCTGATCAAAAGAGAAGGCTGTTTTTGAAAAAATTGATACGGAAATGTCGAATGAAGTGAACGACCGAGAAGGGGAGACGATTGAGGGGACAAACCAAACTAGCATTTTTTTTCTTCTTCAGGTTCTCTCTCGTTTTCTCTTCGCTCTTTTTGGATATTTACGGTTTACTACACAGACTTTTTTTTTACTTAGACTGAAAGGGGAGATGTTTTTTTGCCCTCCCCACCCCCGTTTTGCCATCCCTCCTAGCGCTTTTTTTATATATATACACATGTCTCGATCGTTATGAGTCTGAGTCAGGGGTAAAAAAAATTGATATCATTGCCAACAAGGATTCTATTTCTCTTTCTGACTTGTTCTTCTTCTCCTTCTTTGTCTTTGTCGTTAATCCCAGTGAACAAAGATTGACACGCACGCTCTTGCACGTGAATTTTTTGCTTTTTTTGCAACTAAAATCACTTTTTTTGAGGAATATCATCATTTGTCGTTATTCATCACCACATCCCCAGCCATTACCAAAATATCTTCCTCGGCTACCAATAACCCAGGGCGATGTGTGATCTGGAGGGACCTGCACATAACGACTCAAGTCGATCCTTCTTCTTCTTCTTCTTCTTTTTTTCGACTACACGTGTGCATGAACTAAGTCAATCACAAAGCATACATGGGTGCGCCCTGATGCATTTACAACCATGACTAGCTAGTTGGTGTGCTTTTCTTCGGCATAATTTGCATCCTATTTCGACAGTTGGGTACGGCCGGTGGGATGGGGACTTTTTCTCTGTCCTTTTTTTTTTCTTTCTCCCATGGTTTGCATTGAGGTTTAATGGGGGGGTTTGGTTGGTGAGTTGGGGGAGGGGGGTGGAGAAGGGGGTTAGTGAACTCTGGGAACTGAGGGAGTGACAGGTTGGGGGTTCCGAGGTTTTGCCTGGGCTTGGCGGGAGGTGGGGGAGATTGCGAGGTGGTATTGTTTGTATTGGTGGTGATGGTGAGGTTGGATGTCACGTTCTTTTCCGACCTTCAAGATTGATTTGGGCTAATGTGTGGAGGTGGCAAGGATTGACATTTGCCTAGATACGATAGCCATGATATTTCTCTCTCTCTCTTTGCTTATTTAGTTCGTATATCAATCATGTGATATCGCGTCTTTCATCGCATGTTCACGCTTGGACGTCTAATCCAACTACGCACTACTGTGTATACAGCTATTCTAGGCTCGTTTCGCATCCCCATCTCCCTCTCCCTCCCTCTCCCCTCCCCTTCATGCACCTGGCTCCCTCACAAGAAGGCCTAACGCCAAGACCCGCGAGTAGTGACATTCTACACAAACCCGTACAGCCACAGTGTGAGTAGCATCGCAGGGATACCATCAATATTCAGCCTCACAACTCACCGCTTCCCAACCCACGGCTTCCCAACCCACAAACACAGTGCCCAAACGCTCGGTTGGAGGTGAGGAGAGGTACTGCTGATACCGTTGCAAGCAATGATCACCATGTTCCCATACCTTGATGGTTCAAAAGCCAAGAAGAGAGGGGCTACTCGAACTGTCTCAGCCCCGTTGCTAAACTGGGTTTAGCGCACAAACCTGAGGCACGGGGACCACCGACACTTTTGGTGCCTCAAACACTTATCGTGTCTCAGCCTTCCCCCTCCACCCCTTTGCCGTTGCGCCGAACCCGCAACTTTGTACTACATACACACGCGCTCGTTTTTAGGGTTCTCCCTTTTCCCGCGCGCGCGCAAGTGGCAGCGGGACGATAGGTGCAGTTGACAGGCGTAGCGCTGCTGCGCTCTGCAGGGCCGAGAACCTTTTTTTGCAACGCACGATGCAGTTGGGGTAATCTATCTCGGACCTCGCACGTTCGCGGACTGTGTGTTAGTTTGCATTGAAGGGTGGAATTTGGCAAACCGGCCTTGCGCACCCTGGTGTCGTTGCTACGCACAAGAGTCAAGAATGAGCAGGTGGAGTGTGCATGTGCGTGTGTGTGTGTATATGTGTGTGCATTGCACGAACAGCCCGTGACCACGGAAAAATCGGATAGGCAAACGATACTTAAGACGTCCTTTTAAGGGAAAACTAGACTGCAAGGAGTACTTTGCGACGTTGTATTGCCCAGATTCGACTCCATGCTTCTTGGTAGGGGTTGTGCAGCCGTTGTTCCTGGCTAGCAAGAAACGCCTTGGCTATCGCAGATTCCTGCGGGGACCCTGTCCCGATGGAGGAATTGGGGGGCTAGGCTGAGTGATGTGATATTATGGGAATCCTATAGTTATGTACTTCCTGCCCTGACCCTGGTGCAGGTATCTGACTAGCTGGTTTACTTCACTCTCTTTTCGAGTCGTGGGTTGCGCACTGAGCCTCGTTCTTTCGTTCGGTCGGTCGTTCGTTCATTTCATTTATTATCGTGGTCTCTCGCTGGCGAGCATCAAGTTGGTTTGATATTGTGTTTTTTTTTGTTGTAAGATTTCTCAGACGCTCTTTTGCACAATAGCTTTTGTGTTGGTCTCTGTCACTCCTTTTTTGATTTTGTGTATCGGCCTTGTTGCGCCTTTTGTTTTTTTGTTTGTTACACCACCACTGTCTCTCTTTTCAGTTGCGTCGAGGTCGAGGTTTGTGCAAGAGCCATCGATTCAGGGAATCTTTCTAACTCCTCTTTGGATTTCTTGAGTGCTTACAGTGCGCGCCAATATGCATTTTCTACACGCGCTTGTCGTCATTGTTGCGACATTGGGGAACAATGTCGATGCGATTGCAGAGCGCGGCTTGGAGGCTAAACCGCAACGCATCTTGAGGGCTGCGACGAAACGGTCCGATCTATATCGAAGAGGCGTTCGCATTACCAAGAGGTTCGAGACGGAAATGGCTTATGTTGAGAGTAGGTTGCTTACTCAGGTTTATGCGTACCCAGGCTGACGATTGATTAGATCAGAATGCCTGGAGCGATGCATCGACTTTTGCTTCTCAGGTCAGGGTCAGCTCGCAGAAGCCAGTTTTTACCCTCGAAGAGTATGAGCATCACTTGAAAGCTGTCGAGTGTGGGAACAATGCTATGAAATTGCATTTTGTTGATGCCTCGTCTGCCCGAGATGCCCGAGCCGCCTATGGTGAAGACGGTGGCTTGATCATCACTTCACATGCGAGCTGCAATGGCGAAGGCGAGCGCGAAGTTTATCGGTAAGTTGCATATCATTCTAAGAGACCGCACCCTGACAATCTCAGTATCACCGATGTATCCTTCGCCGAGGATGGAGAAGCACTCGACCTATCCGTCAAGAAGACAACATGGCGACAGGCTTTTGACCGCATGGACGTGACATTCGGTCACACCACTGATGACCACATTGTTCGCCGCCATGCCGACTTTGCCATGATCCGGAGCAAGCGCCAGAACAGGGTTGCCATTCCTCAGAACGTATCAGAAGACGTCAACACTGCTCTTTTCGACTTGAATTCCGAGATAGTCGACAAGACTTTTGCCGTTAAAGATTTCCTTGAGATCCTTGGAGCTGCAGTTCCCCTCCCTTCAGATTTGCCCGTCGCTGTCCCTATTGAAATCGGCTGCAAGCGATGTGCTACCACTGGACAGTTGGCACTCAACCAGGGTGCTTTCAACATTGACCTATCGCAAATCGACCTGATCCCCGATATATTTCAAGGCGGCGACGACGGAAAAGAGATCTCAAGCGTTATCTCGGGCGGTTTTGTGGAGCTTGTAGCTACTGGCGTAGGCGCGCGATTGGATCTGTTCGCGCGACCATCTGCCAACGGCGCGTTCGAAATTGCTCTAATTCAACTTCCCATCGCCGGCTTTGTTATCCCCGGAATTGGAAATGCAGGCGCTATCTTCGAGCCCAGGATCGCAGCTGAATTTGAGGTCAGCGGTGGGCTTGAGGTCAACTATGGACTCGAACTCAATGTGCCTGATAATTCCAGGCTCCGGGTCGAGCTCACCAATCTCGGTGCTAGCAGTCTTGTCGGTTTCCAGGACACCACTCTTACCCCCCTGCCTGTCACTGTGAACATTACAGACGTTGATGTTACCCTCGGTCTTACCTTCAAGCCTGCCATCCCAATTGGTTTCGATTTCCTCGGCCAGTTGTCTGCGGAGGTCACTGCTACTTTGGACTTGCCTCGTCTGGATGCAAAGCTCTCGACCAACATTGCGGAGAATTGTGCTAGCGGCGACAACGCCACTGTTCCATCTGCACCATATGCAAACAACACGAAGCAGCTGTCTCCTGATCTTATTCAGCTGGGTCCTATTGCCTTAGTCGAAGCTAATGTCTCCATTTCCTGCGATCTCAGCTTTGACGTCTCCATTCCGATCCTGCCACCACCATTCAACAAGGTCAGCGTCGCACGAAACGTTTTCAAGGCAGAATTCCCTCTCGTCTCGGAGTGTAAGTCGCCAGAGACTGCTTTCGATGATGCATCGGGCATCGTTGTTCCTGCGCCCCCGGTTGTTGCGCCCCCAGCTGAGAGCGAATCCGTCGCTCTGGAGCCTCCAGCGAACGCTACTTATGTGCCAGTCCACACAGTCCCAGTGGTGAACTACACAATCTCTTCGACGGTAGCCTTATCTGCTGCTACCACCCTAAGCAGCGTAGTCTACACAGCTCCTGCATATATACCTGCTCCTGGTAATTCAGCCAGTACAAATTGCTCAACTACCCCAAGCTATACAGCTACCCCAGACGTGAGTGCGACGGCCAGCATGACTAATGCGAGTATATCCACAGCCCCGTATCTAAACATTTCCGCTAGTTACACTAGCGCTACTTACCCAGCGCCCTCTGAACCGGCTTCGACCACCATAATGGCCAGCAACAGCAGCAGTAGTACCGCGCTCGCAAGCTCTTACGTCAATTCTAATTCTACGGCGATGATCAACTATCCCATTCCCGTCATGTCGACGTCGTGCGAAAGCAGTTCGACCAGCATAATCACCACCACGTCCTACATTACTTACAATATCTCAAGGACGAGCACGACGTCAGCTGCCGAAGCACCGACGCTGGATGCTGGATTCTCCTTCAGTCTCTTTTCAACAGTTAATCCAGAGGCGGTTGCTCCGACTAGTATGGCGGAGACTTCATCTACACCAGAGTCCACATCTACACCAGAGTCAATACCTGCCTCTTCTTCGCCTGCTCCTGTTACCACTTCATCTGAGGAGTCTGCATCTTCGACTTCCTCACCTGCTCCCGCCGTGACTTCATCGCCCCAAGAGTCCTCGGTGCCTACGCCGTCTTCTATTCCCGCTGTTTCTTCCGCTATTTCCTCCGCCGTCTCTACCGTTGTCTCCTCCGCTGTCTCTCCATCTTCTACTCCCGCCGAGTCCTCCACTACTCCCTCGGAATCCACTCCCGCTACCTCCTCAGCTGCCTCCTCACCATCTTCACCCGCCGCAACATCAACCCCAATCGCTTCAAGCCAACCATCCGCATCCCAAACACCATCGCGATCGTCCCTGGCGCCACTGCCACCACCAATACCTTTCATGAGTGGCCCTCTCCCATCGCTAGCAGCCACGCTCAGCGAAGCTCCCGGTTTCTTGGTTCCAACCAATGCGAGTGCCCTGCCTGTGGTGCAAACAAGCATCGTACCATTTACCGGCGCCGCGTCCCGGGCTGTACAGATACCATACCTGGCAAGTATCCTGAGTGTGGTAGTTGGGGTCGTTGGCGTGTGGATTGTTTAGGAGTGGACTTGGTAGTCGAGAGCTTAACAATTGCCATTCTCGGCTTTTTTATAATTCTTTATTTCCATTTTGGATACCCCTTTTTTTCGTTCTAGCGCTATTGATGACAAGGCCTATTTTTTTGTTTCTATTTTCGTGAGCAATGTTTTATGAGGATTTACCTTGGTTTTCATGAGCTTGGTGAGAGGGTTTGTGGATGTAGGTATGGATTGTATGCATGATAATAGTGTCAATAAAAATGGGGTTGTTTTGTGCATCTCCCATACAGATTGATCATGTTTGTTCTTATAACAAGTGCCGTGATGTTCAGCTTTCTTGCTATACATTTAGCCACAAACTATCAGCCCCGCGCTAGTCCCCATGCAAATCTAGCGGCTTAATACATAGGCTGTGCCTTCTTCTCAAATCTTTCTGCCTGACAGCCTGCTTACTCCTACATTCTTTGCTAAATTTACAGTGAGTTATCCAGGTACCAAAGATGTCTTCTCATGAGGAATTGCTCTCCCATAGCTGCAATCATTGTGTTAAGAATCCTGGTATTTTGGTGATGAGGGACCATACAAATGATCTGTCTCAATCCGTTTGGAAGAACTGCCTATGGTATAAGCTTGCATACGCTTCATTGGACAGGTCCTTGATGACGATGCTAGGGCTTACGCCATTGTCGAGCCCAGATTCCGTATGGCTGTGGAAAAATGGCACTGGTCACTTCGATTCCTCTGATTCGTTTGAATGGATAGTTCCAAGTCTCGGTACATACTCATAGGATAGATTCGAGATGCAAGGCTGATTGATGAATAGATGAATCTCAATCTGCCTACTCTCTGGACAAGAAAAGTCATATGAATTTGTTCTCCAAAGACACGTCGTCAACTGATAGCTTCAACACTGTAAGGAAGTGGATAAGTGAATGCGGGTCAAAACATGGACCTTGCAATACCAAGGATCGGAATGTAGAATCACTCGAAGGAATACGATTTCTCCGCATTTACGATCATGCGCTTAAACTAGAGGAGTCACCGACACCAGCTCGATATGCATGCTTGAGCCACTGCTGGGGTGATGGGCAGAACCTCCTCCAAACAACCCAAGAAAATAGGCGCATACACGTGTTTTCAGGAATCCCGATCGAAACTCTTCCAAAGACTTACAGGGATTCTGTAGTTGTCTGCAAAGAGCTTGGGATCGATTATTTATGGATTGACAGTCTATGCATCGTCCAGAATAATGAGCAGGATTGGAACCAACAAGCTTTGCGTATGGCAGATGTTTACCAAAACGCGTACATTACCATTGCAGCCGTCGCAGCCCGGAACTCAGAAGAAGGTCTGTTCAACGACATCTCTGATCGGCGAATCAGTTATCCTCTGCCTGATCATCCCTGGGTACATGTCCGGAGACGCATTCGAGTTCCTTCAAGAAAGCCTCAGTTTATGGATATGTTATCAGATGACGGATTTCCGTTATACAAACGAGGTTGGGTGTTTCAAGAACTCAGCTTATCGCCACGCGTCATACATTATGGCCGCGAGGAATTGATTTGGCACTGTCGGGCGAATTCAAGATACGAGGGCGTTCCAAAGGGATTCTATAATTTGCCAACACTTGTACGCGCAGACTTGAGGGGCTTTTCAACACAGCTTATGTGGCACAAAATTGTAGCATCCTTTTCGTGGCGAAAATTAACATTTGAGAAGGATAGGCTACCTGCTATTGCAGCCTTCGCGACCCTAATACAACCGCAAGACTGCGAAAAAAGATATATCCACGGGCTTTGGGAGGAAACCTTACGCTCTGATCTTTTGTGGTCCGTGGACACATATGGAGCCGGGCAAAATACCCTCGGGTGTAGATCGAACAGGTTACCAAGCTGGTCATGGACATCAACTGCACGCCCTGTGCAGTGGTGTAATACCCCATACCTTGATAATTGCCAGGAAATTCCCTATACAAAGATCAAAGAGATTTTGTACAGTACACGAGGGCCAGTCATTCTTGGGGATGCCAGGCAAGCGACCATCGTAATCCAAGCTCCTATTTTGAGGCTTTGTGATATCAAATTTGTAAGGTATTCGTGTGATTTGATAGAGAACCTGCATCATGGTCTTGGGTGGTCCGCACCTCAATGGGACACACCCATAGATGCTGAGATTTACGGGAAACAGGACACGAAAGCACTCGCTATACCTTTGCTATCAATGAAAAGGAACGTTGTCCGGCGAGATGTGTGCCAATATAGAAACGCACTGCTGATCGCAGAAACCAGCGAAATTGGAAAGTACAAGAGGCTAGGAGTAGTTACAATTGATGTCGACAACGACGTTGATTTTGAGACTGCGGTGCTCGATTCACGAAAAGGACTCTCAGTGGATGAAAAGGCGACGCGAGCCACAGCAAGGACAGAAAGATACGATCGTTTTATGCAGGTTCTTGGAGAGATGGAAACACATACGATCACCCTTCTATGATTGTATATTGATAACTCAGACAATCAAGGACATGGGTATATAACAAGACTTTGCTGTTTGGATAACAAAAACTCAATGTCATCAACAGTTTGTTACTCCCTACTTCCTGCCGTTTTACACGTTTGCTACTCGAAGCAAAACATCTTTTGTCTCTTTCCGGATCTTATCCACGATATCTTTGGCACTCTGAACTTCATTCACTAACCCCACGCCTGTACCTGCCCATATCGCCGCACGGCCTTGCAGTCCTGTATCGTATCCTTTGTCTTCGCCTGCAACCTCCTGATTGTGCAATTTTTGAATCTCCTCCAGACTCATCCCGCTCGCAAAATCCCTGTGACTCTGCGCAACCAAGCCTCGTCCATCATATAACTCAGGCCATATATTCGGACCTCGCAACTGATCAAACAATTTCGACCGCGTAGTCACCTGCCCACCATCCTGCGCCTCCAGAATTGCAGCCTGATACTTCGGATGTACCTTGACCTCGCTCGACGCCAAAAACCTCGTCCCCATCACCACACCCTGCGCCCCCAGCGCCAGCGCAGCCGCAACACCCCTCCCATCTACAATCCCCCCCGAAGCCACGAGCGCAATATCCGCAAAACCCGCCGCAGCCAACGCATTTGTCGCCTCGGGCACCAGCGAAACAATCGAAGCACCCTTCTCAAACCCATGGCCCCCTGCATCCGCACCCTGCAAACAAAGCACATCTGGTGTCGCCTCCCTCGCCACCTCCATCGCAGCAGCTACACTCCCCAACTGCACCCACACCCTAATCTCCGGCGAAACACTCCTTACCGCATCAACCCACTCCTTATACGCCCCCAGCGTCTTCGCCGCAAACAGCCACACAACCGCTGGCTTATACTCTCTCACCACATCCAGCACCTCGGCCAACTCCATCGCAAACGGCAGGAACCCCACGCCCACCTTCATCGTCCCTTCTCCGCGTGTCTGGCCGAGTAATTCAGCAGCAATGTCGAGTTCCCGCCGTACCTCGCGCATATCTCTTACTCCGCCGATTAAGCCCAGGCCGCCGGCGAGCGAGACGGCGGCGGCGAGATGGCCGCCTGCGAAGCCGGACATGGGGGCGTTGATGAGGAGGGGGGAGACGGTCCAGGGGAGGTGGGAGGTTAGTGTTGACATGGTGTGTAGAGGGGAATTTGGATTAGCGGGTCGGAGAGGAATTGGTGGTGTGGAAGAGGGGCATAGGTGAGGGTTTGGAGGGAGATGGGGTGGGTGGGTATGTAGGTAAGCGGGTGGCCTTGCGGGTGAGGTGGGTTGTTCAGGGTAATTGCTTTAGGGTGGTGGAGTTGCGCTATTACTTGTTGTGGGCCGGGGACGGGTGGTAGGCTGCTCGCTATTACTTGATAATTCGAGGAAGGTACGAGGGGTAAGCACATGCCCCGCATACCATTATCTCATCCATTACCTTCGTAGCTGAAGCAATCGGCAGATTTAGTCATGGGTTATATAATTTGTAACTTTTTCGTCTCATATCAAATCGGCCTGGTGGTGTAGTTGGTTATCACGTTCGCCTCACATTCTTTCATCCCATGTTAGATCGGACGCGAAAGGTCCCGAGTTCAAACCTCGGCTAGGTCAATGTTAAAACTCATTGAATTTGACATCTTTTTTGACCTTGATATCTTCATGTCCATAGGCATCGGCACGTGTGGTACATTAGTTCTTTTTTTTGGTCTTCGAACTTTGACACGAATGGGATGAAACAGGACTCGGTAATTCACTTCCACCTTGCACCGAAACCTCACACTATCCAACTCACCCACTTGTTCCATATACGTAGAGATGACCAGACCGAAATAAATATTGATTTTTTTTACTCAACTGTACCAACACACCTACTGAAATGACAAACCCAAAAGATGCGGCTTCCTCTTCTCCAAATCCAAAATCATCTGCCCCATCAAGCCATTCGCCCAGCTGAACCACTGCCGTGACCAAACTCTCGCATTCCTTGCATCCACACTCTCATGCATGAGGCCCAGGCCATCCGTACTTTGCAGTAACCACTTTAGATTCCTGGTAATCTCATCATCATCTTCGGATGTCAAAATCGTCATGATAAGCGCCATGGGCCACGGTTTACCCGGAAGCGTATGCGGGCTTGCCACGCCTGTTATCGCGGGGCCGATGGCGTAATAGGGGTTATCTCTGGATAGAACTTTGGCTCTCGTGTTTTTGTAAATGGGGTCGTGGATGGTTGTGTATCCTATGTACGGTGCTGATAAAAGCGAGGGAACGTTGGGGTCATCCATTATATTAGCGCCGCCGTAGCCGTCGACTTCGTAGGCGTAGATTTTGCCGTGGGTGGGGTCGTTGGCGAGACCGTATTTTTCTATGCCGCGGTTTATGCCGGTGCTCATTTGTTGCATGCGGGTGGTTAGGGTACCGGATGAGGAAGCTTCTACGCGGGACATTATGGTGGAGGAGGTGTTGAGGGCGGAGGAAAACATCATGTTGGAGGGGATGAGGTATTGGTAGGTACAGGCGTCGTCACTGGGACGGTGGAAGGAGCGGACGAGGCCGAGGTTGCCGCGGTGGGGGCTTCCATTGCAGTTGTTGATGGGCGTACCGCCATAGGGTGCGCAGTAGGTGTATGGAGTGTGCTGCCAGACGCCGTCCTCGGAGTAGCTGTCGATCATCATGCTTTCTGCCGTGTCCAGGATGAGCTCGACGGCTTTGGTCCAGTTGCTGGACTTTTGGAAGAACTCGTAGTCACGTGTGACGGTTGCATAGTCGGTTGAGAGTTGCAGGAAAGAGGCGACAGAGTCGAGTTCCCATTGGCAAGAGAACACTTTGAAGTAGTCGTATGGCGGAGTGATGCGATCGTCATTCTGGCTGCTTCTTTGCGGGATACCGCTCTCGTCCGGGGCTTGAAAGGCGTTGCAAAAAACGTTTCCGAGAATGTAGCGCGCTTGGAGGTTGATGGCGCCACGGAACAAACTGGCAAGACTGTCGTGGCTAGAATTGGACTTCAACACGGACAAGTAGGCTTGGAGTTGGTTGGCCGAGTCACGCAGCCACATGGCCTGGATATCGCCGGTAATGACAAAAGTCAACTCCTCTTGCGTTGTGGCATTGTTGGCATCTTTCGAGAGTCCTCGCCACCCAATTGTCGTGTCCAATGTGCTTGGCCATGTGTTTTCAAAGAGCTGTTTGACGCGTCAGTAAGACACTTGTTGTACGCAGAATCAATGGCGAGTCAGTACCCTGAATAGATCGGGATCTTTAATCACGTCGCGCAATCTAGCAATCGTCTCCTCAACCTCTGGGGCGCGAAAGGTCCTGCACGGCTCAATGGGCCTCGCATAGCTCAAGCTCCATTTTCCTGTGGAGAAGGGTTCGTGGCGTTGGTTGGCGTAGTTCTGGTAGAGCGGGCACTGGGCGCTTGACAGGGGTGCCAGCAGAAGCGAAAGCCACGGGAAAATGGCGGCTACGTGCGACTGGCGCATCGCGCAAGTGGGCAACGGGAGTGGCGTACAATGATATGCGTGGAAAGAGGATGGATATAGAGAGACTGGACGAACACGTGTATATGAGGATAAGCAACGTATCACGACGGTATCTGGCGCATGATACTTGGGACACCAGGGGTTATATTGGAAGCCAAGCTTCAGCGGGTCACACCTCTTGGTCCAGGACCGATACTAGCGATTGCTTCGATAGTGGATCGGCAAAAGTAATAGTACAACCCTATAAAATAGCAGCGGAGACTTCGGAGGCTGCATACCAGAAGAGCGGGGTGACTAAGGCGCACGAGCCGGTGGGAGAGGGGGTTCGGAGTTCTTGCAGACATGTCGTAGTGTCAGGCCACATCAACCTGGACAGACAAAGTTTCTACATTCATTTCTCATAAGCGCTAACTTGAGTTGGGTTCACAGCTGCATTTAATCTATCCTTTGACAATGGCTCTTACCCTGTTCCTCTCCTCGAGGTCAAGCACCCAAGAGATCCCTGATTCGCCAGCAGCGTCGTCAATAGCGACTTGCTCAAACTCGTCATCTTCCATGTTCAAGATCAAGGTCATTTGCGTGCACTTTTGGAACGCATCGCGAAGCGCATAAGCACCACCACTGGTAGCGGCTGTGATGATGCCCGCAATGTCCCGCTCGAGCCGAACCGCCCCGAGTTCATTCACCCTGCCGTAGTAACTCTTGATGCGTTTTTCTAGTGCAGAAGCAAGATAGTTCAGGCCAAGGCCAAGAAGACGGTCGAAGTTTGCTGCGGTAAGGATGCGTTTGATTGGGCGAATGACAACACCCCAACCGCGATCAAAGCGAGCCTTGACAATGTCGGTATCGTCGGTATCTTCGTCATCGTTTGCGTCTTCACCGCCAGGGTCATATCTGATATCCCTGAAGGCCTCAGCTAATATTGGCCGGATGCGAGGCTTGAGAACGTTGGAGAACAGAACCGTGATGCCGTCGTTGAGCAAATCACCACTCTTGGTGGCAAATGACTTTTCCATTGATTTGAGGGTGTTTTCGACAAAGGTTGCATCGTGCCCGAACGGGAAAAGGTCTTGCAAGGGGGAATGAGCATCTTCTTGACCAGGTTGCGGTTGGATGCGTAGCTGCTGCTGAACAATACGCTTGACATAGTCGTTGGCAATGTCAAGATTGTTGATCAATACCAAAAAGGCAATGACCTTATCCTCGGGTGGGAGGCCGCCCTGGATGACAGACTTCGGATAGCTTTCGTCCCGCATCTTTCTTTGTATCATACCGATAAACTCGGCGCCTAGAATATGGCTTACGGCGGGCACTACACTAGCCACAACGGCCCGTTGCGACGTGGCGAGTGTCCTTTGCAGAACCTGGTTGACGATGTACATGACGTCGTCAACAGCTGATGTTATAAAGGGCGGGTTAGACCCAAGGGGCTTGTTCGGGTTCAGAGTGAGATCAGACGGTGACTCGTCCAGCTGAAAAGCCTTCTCTACTGATCTGCGGAAGAAAAAGGTCGTCATGGCGTTGACTGGCTCAATGAGGTGGCTGTTGACCTTCTTGTGGAGGTTGCTGGTCGCGAGGAAATTGGGCATGACCAAGCCATAGTCGATGTGTTCTTCGGGCTCAGCGGGCTGCATGTGTGAGTAATGGATTGGGACGACGTCATGTTGTACTTACTGCACACTTGTCGGAGATGAAACGAGCATACAGAGCATAGCGGCCTAGTATGAGGGCGCCTTCGCCGAGCAGCGCGTCAATCTCCTTCATGTCGACGCCTTCGTCTTCACTTGTGCGAGGCACACCATTGGCTGGTGAGCTTGCGCGAGGTGTGCCAGAAGAAGGCTTTTGGGCTGGGAGAAAACTTTGAACTAGGAAAGAGAATGCATAGGATTTGATATCAGTCAGTTTGCGGTCAATGTGACGTTCTTCATGCCATGTGTCGAGCACGATGCCGCCTTGGACATCGGCTTCAATCTGCAGACGCTCAATAACCTTTTGCATCATGCCCGGGCCATAATGGCGCTCTACTAGCGGCTCGTGTCCGTCTACAATCTGCGCAATGTGCTCAAACAGCTTGGTGATGGTGTTGCCGTAGAAGAAGCCTTCGTTCCTCTGGGCTGGCGAGGCCGAGTTGAAGTTTGCGCGGGCCCTCGAGGCTACACCCTGGCAAACATAGCGGCCGTACGCATCCAAGCCAACGTCTGTCCTCCCAATCAAGGGGAACAGCTTAAAGAATCTCGTTACCTTTGAGCCGTCGCCGTCCTTTGCAGCCTTTTCAAACTCGCGCAGAAAGAGACCGCAGAGGGATTCGGCAGCGGCGTCAAGTGTCACTCGTGGGGGGTCTGGCACTTCTGCCGTGGGCACAATTTCCTCCGCAAAACTACCGTTTACGACATCGTCGGGGATCTTTGCAGCACGGCTCAGGTAACCTGCAGCCGTTTCCCAGTCCTGGGGCGCGCCCATGGAGCCGTGGACGCCCAGGACGCAGGCCTTGAGCTCGGCCACCTGTTCGACGACGTGCAACGTGGCCTTGACATTGGACTGCTCCTGGTCCAGCCGTTTGACGGCGCCTGAGATGCGAGTGGCAGTAGAGGCAGCATCGGACAGCATGCCGTTACTGATGGCGCGCGTGTTGACGGTCTGAGTGCCGAGATGGGCGCGCAGCAGATCCAGACGGCCGAGTTCACGGGAGAGGTCCTTTTGGGAGGCGATGAGGGCGTTTAGCTGGCGCGTCACGGCGGCCTCATGGTCATGCAATTGGCTGAGGGCGGCATGGATCTGGGCCACGCTGGCAGCAGCAAAGATGTCCTGGGGATCGGTGATGTCAACGGCCATGGGCGGAATTGCAGCAGCAGCAGCAGCTTCGGGGGCAGACTGGACGGGCGATGGTGGAATTGTAGTCTGTGGGTGGTGGGTGGAGGCTTGGCTGGTGACGTCTCATGGAGCATCCTGGCCTCCGTTGCCCGTTGCCCCTGCAGCCAGGTCAGATTCCTTGTTGACGGGCCGGGGATGAAACCAGCTGCTCGTAAACATGCCGTCTCGCCGCCAGTCGAAGATTCCTGCTGTCTCGCACAAGTCGCAGACTCTGCATTGTCTATACATCCATTCGCACATACACAATCTTGCCCCCTCTGTCACGCGCCCGCACTGTCGCGAAAACGGCCGGCTGAGTCCTCGCAACGGCCCTGTCCTTCTAGACCATCCTCCCATTCGCACCACGACGAATACGATTACGCACCAACGAGCCGCAGCTGCACTCGACGCCTGCACCTGGCCCGTACCATATTATTATTCACAAACCACCACCAACCACAACAAGAACAAGACAGTGTCGTACCCTCTCTTCCACCTCGTCCTCCCTCGTCCCCTCTTCCTCCCCTCTTCCCCCCCTCTCTGCGCCGCCTTCACCCCCGCCGGACCCTGGGCCAAACAGACTTCCCAAAACATCAGCCGCTGCACAGCCCAGCCTCGTGCACACAGCCGCCCCAGCCCACGCCCACGCTTGCGCCTGCGCCCTAGCACACACACCCTCCATGTTGCCACTATAGACGACGCTCTCAACTCACGCATTCCCACGAGGGCGATCCCCCCAGTGCGCCAGCAATTGTCACCATCGGCTGCGACAGCCCACCCAACACCATGGAGTCGACCGCCCACCTCCTCCATGCCGCCCACGAACTCCACGCCCGCGCCGGCGGCATGGGCGGCAACACAGCCAACCGCCCGGCTTCGTACAAAATTATTGGCCTGGTCTTGGCCATCTCCTCCGGAGTCTTTATCGGCTCATCCTTTGTCATCAAGAAACATGGCCTGCTGCAAGCCAACAAAAAGTACAATGAAGAAGCAGGCGAGGGCTACGGTTACCTCAAGAACGCCTGGTGGTGGCTTGGAATGACGCTCATGATTGTTGGAGAAATTTGGTACCCTACACTTTTGCGTATGCTGGCCCAGGGCTCCACTAACTTGAGCATAGTAATCTGGTCGCATATGCCTTTACCGATGCCATTCTCGTCACCCCCATGGGTGCACTGTCGGTCGTTATTTGTGCCATTCTCTCTGAAATATTCTTGAAAGAACGCCTCAGTTTCGTCGGAAAGGTAGGCTGTTTCAACTGTATCGTCGGCTCTGTTGTCATTGCCGTCAATGCGCCCGAACAATCGTCCGTCGCCCGCATTCAGGATATGAAAAAATGGGTCCTTTCTCCTGGATTCCTCAGTTATGCTGGAGTCATTATTGTTGCATGCGTCGTCATCGCTTTGTGGCTTGGCCCCAAGTATGGGAAGCGAAGCATGATGGTCTACATCACCATCTGTAGTCTGATCGGAGGCCTTAGCGTTGTCGCAACCCAGGGCCTCGGTGCCGCTGTGGTAGCCCAGGCTTCGGGCACCTACGGCGGACAGTTCAAGGAGTGGTTCCTATACGTGCTGCTCGTCTTTGTCGTAGCCACACTGTTGACAGAAATCATCTATCTCAACGTAAGTCGCCCATGTCTTGGCCCGTGACTACTACTAAGCTTTGCCCAGAAAGCCTTGAACCTGTTCAATGCCGCCCTGGTAACACCAACGTACTATGTCTTCTTCACTTCTGCTACCATTGTCACCTCGGCCGTCTTGTTCCAGGGTTTCAAAGGCACGCCCCTTCAGATTGTAACTGTCATCATGGGCTTCCTTCAAATTTGCGCTGGAGTCGTGCTACTGCAACTGTCCAAGTCGGCCAAAGACGTCCCTGACTCGGCCGTCTTTAAAGGCGATCTCGATCAGGTCCGCACTGTTGCCGAGGTGGAGGAGCCAGAGTACGAGCCACGCGCTGATACCCTTCGTGGTGGAGCCGCTATCCTCAGGTCGCTCTCCAAAGCCCGATCCCACAAGGAGCTTGCCGAGGCTCGCAAGATCCAAGAAGAGCACATGCAGCCCATTGGCGAAGGCGAACAGGTGGAATTTGACGGTATCCGCAGACGCAAGACCGTCATTGACCCCAATCGACCACCGACCCGGAACACTACTATCGTGCAAACCAAGGCCATCCACCCTCCACTTGGAATGTCTCAGTTTCCGACTGACGATTCTGACGAAGATAACGACAGTTTCCATCCTGGCTTTTTTCAGCGTTTGCGCTCGCGTGGCAAATCAACTAGCAGTCGAGATAGCGCGCATACACCTGTGCCCGGCATGGACATGCACCCACTACCACCCATCCCCCAAGCCGACGGTGCCTCAGAGCATGGATCCGACGGTGCATCCTACAAAAAGAGCTTGATGACCCAAGACACATCCTACAAGCCGCTTGACCCCCACATCCAGTTTGCCACTCCCCCATCCCGGCACGGTGGTTCCGAGTCCCCATCGCTAGCCCCGCCAACAACCAGACGCCAGTTCTCCTTCCAGAATGTTTTTGGACGCAACCGTCCAGACTCAACTGGCGAACCCATGTCATCATCTAGCAGCAACAAACCCCGCCCAACCAGCCGCCACAGTCGCAAAAGCAGCCGTGATGTCAGAGGTGGTAACGCCACAGAAACCGAAGAAGAGCGCCTCGGACTCGTAAAAGGCGACTCGTCAAATCTCCTCCCAAGCATCAGCCGCACTAGCGACGAAGATGACGAACTTCATCCCGGACCAAGCCCCCCACGCTATATGGATGACTGGCAACTCCCGCGCACAGAATCTCCGGCATATGAGCCCGAGGTTCCTGTGTCACAGCCAGTACACTCGCGGACCCACAGTCATAGTCGAAGCAGTAATCAAAGCCAGAGCCGCACAAGACCCAGGAGGGCCGATAGCGATGAGCCATATGATGTCGAATTTGAAAAAGGGGGTGGGTATGCTAGATAATCTCCGCATGCGCCAAGTTTGTGCGTTGAACTAGATATACACCAAACTTGGGGGTTTGGAAAGTTACATGTATGTTGTGTTCGTCTCCTTTAGCGAAAGTTTTTGATCTTTTGTTTTGTTTTTCGGTTTAAGAGCTGAGTAAGTACGCCTATGTGAAAGAGAGGGAGAGAGAGCGAGATGACTAGACGACCTTTGTTTTTTTCTGGCAATGTCAATGTCGATGTGGTTAGCATAGCGAGCGAGGCCGCTTTTGTATTCTCCGTCTTTGGGCGGATGAACAGACGGGGATTTTGTACATGTACAGTTTCACATTTACAATGCGGCTATGCAATGGATAGGGATATATACATGTGTATGTAGAAGAAAAGGAAATGGAAATGTGTAAGGCACAAAGGAAGATGGGATAGCATAAGAACACAAATAATTAGTCAACTTAAAAAATGGCAAATAATAAATTTCAAAAATCAAATCATGACAAGAGGGGGGTAATTAAAAATACATCAAAGTGAAATTTGTTATAGTGCCGGAATGAAAACAACCTAACATAACCCATGCCCCTCTTCCTCCTTTCTAAATATGCCTTCATAAAAAAACAAAAGTACAACAGTAAGCAGCACAACACACTCATCCCTCTCACCACCCACCAGCCCCTCAGAAAAAATCCCTCACACAATCTCCCCCTCATCCTCCAACCCCCCTTCGTCTTCATCCTCCTCCCAATCCACATCCGCCGCCGCCTCATCCGCCTTCCTCTGCACTTCCTTCAACCCACTCATTTCCTCAACCCACCCCCTCTCATTCAACGCTTTCTGCACAAACCCCCAAGGGTCCTCGGTGTACGCATCCAGCACCTGTGGACTGCACGCGGAGCAGCAATCAAAAGGTTTGCCTTCGACTTGGAGGTTGGAGAAAGTGGAGAGGTAGCCGCGGATCGTGTGAGGGATTGTGCCAAGGGGGTGTTGGAAGGGTGGGGGGAGCGAGGGGTGGGATGGTGATGCGGGTGCTGAGGGGGATTGTGTGGTTTGGTGGGAGGGGGGTGGTGCGAGACCTTTTGCGGGGTGTTGGAGGATGGAGATGAGGAGTTCGACTAGGAGGCTGGAGGCGAGGGGGGCGACGCCGGGGCGGGTGACGGTGCATTGTTGGTCGAGGGTTGCGTTGCTGAGGGACTGGTGTTGGATGTGTTAGTTCGGTGTTGCTTGATTCATTCATGTGGAAATGGTTGTTGCTTACGTCTGCGGGTGCAACAACGTCGTTGCAGAAGTAGCAGCCTAGCTCTACCTCGTTCTCCTGCGTTGCTTTCAGGCCGTGTCGCATGACGACGTAGGTGTCGAATCCCAGAGCAGCGTTCAGCACAATCTTGCCCTGTGCCTTACCCATGACGGTCGGCAGCCATCTGCTCTCTCTTGTATCCATGAGCAGGAAAATGGCATCGTGTTCAGCAATCAGTTGTTGCAACTTTTCAAACTCTGTCTTCGTCGTTGCGGCATCTGTCATGGGGTGGCCGAGCATGGGAACTTGCATGACATGGCCGTTTGCATCCACCCCTGGGTAGATCTCCTTCAGAGCCTCCGCAGCTCTCTCGGCCTTTTTCGCTCCGCCTTTCAAACAGTCTTGGAAATTAAACAGGGGCTGTCGCACGGGATTTGAAAAGCTGACGGTAGCATTGTCGATAAAGGTAATCTTTCGAACACCCCATCCCATCAGCGTACGTGAGACATACGTGCCGAGCGTGCCTGCGCCGAGTAATAGACATTTGCAGTTCTTGATGACGTCCAGATCAATCGAAGGAGCTATGCGCCACTTGATGAGCTTGAGATTGAGGTCCACGGCCTGATCTGCCAACTTGGTCTCATCCATATACTCTGATAAATCAACATTTCTTGAAGTAAGCTTTCCTGTTTCTGTTCGCTCCCATCCTGTGACTTTGGGTAGTGGCGGGGTGCTCTTCTGCTCTAGCATGGGCGATGTAGGCGTGGCATTAGGGTCTGGGTCTGAGCGCAGCTGGAGAATCAGCGAGTTGGATTGGTCGCGCCGTGTATGCGTATCGCGGTAACACAGAATCTGGGCATCATTCAGGCTCCATCGGTGGCGGATCAGTATGAGAAGGTTACGCAGCGGCCAGCCTGGGTTTGTCTCGTATGTCGAGGGGTCTGCGAAACATATGAAGCGGTCCTGACTATCCACCTTGTCGAAAAATCCCTTTTCATAAGCTTCCAGTCTGCCGACACCCCATATGTAGCCAAACTCTTCCAAGGGTGTGACTGGTGTCTTTGGTCTATCTTCACCATCCCCGCCTCCGCGTATGCGCTTGGCGAGGAAGAAGCCTCTTTGGCGCACATCAGAACTGTACCTCCATGTCTGCACGGCGTCGACAAGGTAAGTAGTCTCTCTAGGCTGTAATCTCGTCACTTGACCTATCTGCTTCCAGGGGGGATCTGACTGGATGGCTGGGAAGCCAAAATGGTAAGTGAACTTGTACTTTTTGAGGTTGGCGAAAATGATTGCTGTGAAGGAGGAGAGCAGTGAGGGACATTCGTAGATGGAGCCGTCGTGTATGGCGTCCCATATCTAGGTATAGTCAGCAGACAAGTTGGTGGCTGAGAGTGGACAGGCATACTGTCTGTGCAGAGCGCTCAAGTATGGCAGCGCGGTCAAGGCTCTTGTAGTCCTCGATGGTGTTGCAGTTCTTGATGATGCCTTCGGCGCGACAAAAGGTCGGGGGCGTGCTAACGGGGTGTTAGGCGTGTAGCAAGTATCGGCATGATATGGCGTACTCATCCGATGTCAGCGCATTGGGATGGATCTGAATGCGCATGGAGCGCGAGGAGTGCTCCGCGGGGCGAACCTCGTACAGGCCCAGCACTTTGCGCGCTGAGTCGTCGAGCTTGTCATGGTTGATTTTGATATGAGCAAGGGCGGCATAGAACTGAACATCGACGTCGCTCATCCAAGGCGCGAACTTGAGGGTCGCCATGGTGGGTGGTAGTGGGGCTGGCGGGGTGTTGGAGGCGTTGGGAGAGGGCGATGGGTAGAGAGCAGAGAGTACACTGTCTATGGCGTGCAGGTCATATGGGTGTATGTATGTAGGTGCGTATGTAGATAGATAGACAAGACCAAGGCAGAGAGCGAGGCACGTGAAGCTGTCAAGGGAGCGTGATATGTGCTGCTGAGGGCTTCAGGCGGCCATCCATGCGCATGTCATGCCCTCCCCCGCCAGGCCGTCACATACTAGGCGGGGCAGCGTTGAGGCGCGTTCCTGCAGCCGCACACGCGCGCTAACCCGTCTTCACCGACACCGACACCGACACCGACACGTCGAGCTTCTTGTCAACCCGCCTCTCCTCCTTCACAGCAATCATCCATCACTATGCTTATTGGAGTGTGTGGAGGCAAGAAGCTCGCGAGACTCGCCGGCCAGTTGCTGACCAAGCAGCAGGAATCTGCGCGGGCAAGTCCGAGATAGCTTCGTGCCTCATCGACGAGTACAACTTCATCCGCCTCCGCCTGGCAGGCCCTTCTGCAAAGCCCGACAATGACCAGTCTGTCTCGACACAAGCTGTCGTAGATCCCCAGTACACATTCCAGGATGTCGACTCGCTGCTCGACTTCGTCACGCTGAGATGGAGGGAACGATGGGTCACAACCGACATATGGGATGTCTCTGTCGTCGACGCTCTGTTGAAAAGGCCTTTCTTTTTGCTTGTTAGTGTCGATGCACCTGTCAAAGTGCGGTGGCAGCGGTACCATGATCGCTGCACAGCAAACGGCACTGCTCCGCCGTCCATCCTCGACTTTGTCGCCCAGAACGATGACCATCAGTTTGCTCCAAATACAGGCCTGAGTGGATTGTCGTACCGAGCACAGCTCAACCTTCTCAACAGCACCACTTCGATAGACTCTCTGCGCGCTGCCATACGCGTCCTCGATCTCACCGATGAATCCCGTCTGCGTCCAAGCTGGGATCAGTACTTCATGCAGCTGGCCGATCTGGCAGCACTGCGGAGCAACTGTATGAAGAGAAGAGTTGGTTGCTGCATAGTTCGGGAGAAGCGTGTGATAAGTACTGGATATAATGGTACGCCACGCGGCATGACCAACTGCAACGAGGGCGGATGTATGTGTACAACTGACGGACCTTTTGACTTTATGTGCTGACCGCCTCCAGGTCCTCGTTGTAATAATGCTGCAAAAGGAGGCTCTGGCCTCTCGACCTGCCTCTGTCTTCACGCTGAAGAGAATGCCCTACTCGAAGCAGGCCGCGACCGTATCGGCGGCAGCGCTATCCTCTACTGCAACACATGTCCCTGTCTGACATGCAGCGTCAAGATCACCCAGGTCGGTATAACTGAGGTTGTATATAATCAGGGCTACTTGGTGGATGACCAGACGGCCAGGATATTTGCCGAGAGTGGCGTCAAGCTGCGGCAATTTTCTCCGCCCACTGGTGGCCTGGTTGATTTGGGAATAGGGTTTGCTGGCAAAAGATAAGAGAGTGTGTGTCCGGGTGGGTACTAGTTAGCTGGCTGTGACTACATCTGGTGGACTATGACGCCATAGCGACCCTGTGATGTTGCTAGAGGTTCGATATGGAGACATTGGAATGCAGGCGTGACGAGGTCGCCTGAGAGATGGGTAATGGCGTATTTGCCCTGGACGTTCTTGGAAGGACCACGATATCACCGAGGTGCTAGAGAAGGTTGTTCTATACGACACAAAAAGCTTATGTTATTTCCAGAAGGATGGAAAGTTCTGAGAAAATGGCATCGTGTTGATCAGCCAAACAGCGACTTAGGGCGGTCTGTAATGGCGCGGAAACCTACGGCAGCCGTTGCGCCACATGTCACCTGCCACATGCGTGGCGCCCATACGCGAACCTTGCCGCACCTGCCATCATCTTGTCATCGCACCGTTCCACTTACTCGCGCAGACACCTGTTTCGCCAACAATGGTCAGATCGGCTGCATTGCCGTCGTCTCTGATACAGTCCTTTAACTTTAGTACAGATTGACTTTACATAGTATATTATATTATTATTCGTTTGCTCTGTATGTAGTGCTTACCGCCACCGGCCCTTTTGTTCTCTATCAACCCATGCAGCCAGGATTTTGACCGTTCACCCGGGCCACCATGTCAGAGCAAAACATGTTTCTACGGGAGTCAGCAAACCTTATTTAAAATGATGAGCAGACCCAACACCTGCCCCATCTCGTATGTACTTACGAGCACGCATTTAGCAAACAGCTTTACAGACGGGACTACGTATGCCTCCCTGCTATGCTATCTACCTATTGTAGCAGGTGGGGGTCATGATGCTGTACGCCGGTGAACAAGCTTGACCAAGCATCCACAAGCATTTCCTTCCGAGGATCATCGCTCCACTTAGTCTGGGCACCAGGAACTACTACCGCGCACCTTGCATGGATATCCTCCAATCACAATCTCTACTTCTACGGCTCCATCGTACGTTTCCGGAAGGTCCACAAGCTCTGCTTTATTGGCGACTGCATCATGCTCTGTGATTGCTTATCCACTATCAACCTCTGCCCGATGGCACGGCCTACGCGGCCTGCACGGCTGACATACTGGACGCTTGGATTTTCACGTAGAGCATCTCTCCTTCTCTTCCGGGATAAGTGCCGGGGTGCTTGTCCAGCCGCCATGCCTCGTGCTTGGTCCTCAAATACCGCTGTTTGCCTCAATTCACTGTCTCCAGCTTGGGTAGCGACCGCTCGTCTGTCAATCTCAACATGAAGCTCCTTTCGATCTTCGGCTCTTTTATCTGTGCTTCAGCAGCCCTCGCTGCAAACGGCCCTCGCTTTATCAGGCCCAACAAAGTCTATCGCTCCAATCCAGTCATCGAGAAGCGTGTCCCTGGACAGGACTTTCAGAACCCAGAGATAAATAAGAGGGCTCATACCTTTCTCAACGCAAAGACCAAACGTGAGTACTGATTTTGTTGCCTCGCGTATATACACATATACTCATTGCTCTTAGCCTTTGCTGTTGATGGCAAGCATTTCCCTTTGGTCAACTTCGACTTAGGCGAGAGTTATGCCGGATTATTGCCCATCTCCAATCATCCGAATGAAACACGAAAACTTTTTTTCTGGTTCTTCCCGTCTACCCTGGACAAAAGACCCGAGGAAATCGTCATCTGGTAAGTCAATTCAAGGACTTCTCCTGTACCAATCTAACACTTTCGCAGGCTTAACGGTGGCCCTGGATGCAGTTCACTCACTGGTTTGCTCACAGAGAACGGTCCGTTCTTGTGGGAAGACGGCACTCTTGGCCCAACTCAGAACCCTTATTCATGGCATAACCTTACCAACATGCTTTGGGTTGAGCAGCCTGTTGGTGTCGGTTATTCCGAAGGCAAACCCAACATCAGCAACGAAATTGAACTCAGCGACCAGTTCCGCGGTTTTTACAAGAACTTTGTCGATACCTTTGGTGCCTGGAATTGGAAGACCTACATCACTGGAGAGTCGTATGCTGGCTACTACGTTCCTTATATTGCTGACAGCTTCATCCGTGCCAATGATAAGAAGTATTTCAACATCGCTGGCATCTCCATCAATGATCCCAGCATTGGTGATGATGTTAATCAGCAGCACGTCATTATCCGGCCGTATGTCGAATTTTGGCAGAACATATTTTACTTGAACCAGACTTTCTTGGAAAGAGCCCGAAAGCGCGACCAGGAATGCGGCTACACCCAGTATTATGAAAAATACTTCAAGTTTCCCCCACCAAAGGGACCCTTCCCGACTCTCCCTAATCCACTCGACAGCACAGGTGACGTCCCGATTTGCGACCAATTCGATAACTACTACAATGCGATTGCCGCGGTAAACCCTTGCTTTAATGTCTATCACATCACCGACACCTGTCCGTTCAAGTCCACGCCGCTTGGTGGAGTTAACCCAGGAGACTATGTCGCACCAGGCACCGAAGTCTACTTTGACCGCGCAGACGTCAAGAAGGCCCTCCATGCCAACCCTAAAAGCAAATGGGTGTTGTGTACAAGAGAGAACGTCTTCGCCGGTGCCGGCGAAAATCGCTCAGACACATCTGTCCCACCCGCCAACAGCGGTGCTCTCAAAAACGTTGTAGAAAAAACAAACAACGTCATCATCGGCTCCGGAGACCTCGACATGCTCCTCAGCACAAACGGTACCCTCCTCGCCCTCCAAAACATGACTTGGAATGGTGCACAGGGTCTCTCTAGATACCCCTCTGAAAACCTCTACGTGCCTTACCACCCCGAATTTAACGCCGGTGCGCTAGCTGGCGCCGGGTACCAGGGCACCTGGGTCAAAGAGCGCGGTCTGACCTTCTACACCGCGCGTCTTGCCGGTCACGAGCTGCCCGGTTACACGCCTGGCGTCGGATACCGCATGTTGGAGATTCTGCTCGGTCGCATCCCCGATTTTAGCAGCACTCGCGATTTCACCACCCAAACAGGTAATTTTACCGGTAATACTGATCTTTATTAGTAGAGTGGGCTTGTATACCTATCATTACCTTTTTTTTCGTAGATGGCGCAGATGTTTTGTTGTAAATATGGATGTTTTTTATGAGATATTATCGCATTAACAGTACCGGATATGTTCGGGCGGACCCACTTTTACTACGCGTATACTATGACACTTGCACTCTTGACATCCTTGCTATGATCCCAGCCCGCTGTCTACCTTTTTAGTGATCACTAACTTGGCGATGTGCCACTAGCCCAGAATAGCACTACCCCTCCTTTCCGTTCCGTTCCGTCCACCCCGCTCACGAAGAGATCCTGCGGAAAGACGATTACAGCATAATCCTGCATAAGTGATTCTACACTACCACATAGCCCAATAGTGTCTGTGAGGGACTTGGCGTCATTTCTATGAATCAAATCACCGAGATCCAGCCCAACATCTCCAGCAGTACACTGAACACTACGTCACTTATCAATTCTACCTGAAAAAGATTTGGAAATACAGCCTGCCAAGCATGCTTAATTTCGTAGTATATCAGCGGATGGTTCTCGAATGCCAGGATAGGGATGATAAAGCGAGAACATGCTTAGTTATCCATTACTGGACCTGAGCATAGCTCCTACTACTCTGGCAGTTGCATGAACCTGTGTTGCTGATTTACCCTATACTTTCTCCTCTTTAAGAAACACGAATGTTCAGTTCTGAGAGAGAGTTACAGAGGTCTAGCAAGCGCTCAAAAAACTCTGTTTTGCTATGTTGCTCTACCAGAGCCAGAGATGTCTTGCTAGCCTAGCCTACTGCACAGCGGTCACGTGACTGTCAAATCACCGCAAGGGGAATAAGCCAGCAACCAAAAACAGCCCAAAGATAAAAACGACAAATGTGCCCAATGTAGGTTTTGAAGCTACAAGCTCAATTCCGCCAACAGAAGAAGCATCCCATGTGGGACCCTGAGATGCGACATGTGTTCCAGGGGGCTTTTTTTTTTGCAATAGACATGGTCACTGTATAGACACAATACGATATCAGGCTACGGAGCCGATGAATGCTCAAATTGAGTCAAGTCGTAGAACGCGGAACCCTGTATCAACCATCCATGTCAATCTTGTAACTATCCATTTTGTGACCAAATTAGCCTCGTTGTCCGACTGGCATACTCTTCTGGGCGCAATGAACCGCACAAGCGCCGTCTAGATTGTCGCTTAAGACACCTGCAGTACTTTGTTTGAACAGGCCTACAACATGTATCATGTTAATCAGTAATTCTTGAAGCTTTACAGAAAACAATCGCTTCTCTGTAGTAGGTACGTACTAAAGTACGATACGTAGGCCAAACGCTATGAGGTAAGCCGGCTCGCACTGAGTAGCAACTTGACCATTGCTATGTGGCCACCACTTGCGGCTGACATAAAGGGAGTGAGTCCCACACATTTAGCCATTGTAGAGTCCGCTCCATGATTGAGCAGCAGCTTAACTATCTTAAGATGGCCTGTTTGTATTTCCTAGGCACAGGCTTTGCGCGCTATTGCTGTTTGCTGTGCTTGCGCCTACTTCCTAGCTAAGCAGCCCAACTATATCGAGCTTATCATTATATCGTACTCTGCAAGATTGCCTTTACTCTCTACGCAAATGGATTTTATAGATAATAGCTATCAGATTGGTATTAGTCTTGCTAATTCTAGCTAACTGCTAATTACATATTCTTGTCAGGGGCAGTGACATCGCTCAGGAATTGCGTTAACTTGCGTGCAGAAACTACCGTCGCCAATTGTGTCTGGTTTCAAGCTATCACTTTTCTAAGATATATTCAGAAAGCTAGCGTATAGAGACTTCTTATATATAATACATTCCTTCATAAAGAAGCTGACAAAGTTTTAGATTAAATATGTACGTCTTGTGCTGTCTCTATTATATTATGCGGAATATACAATTATAAAGAAGTACGCTAGAATTACATAGAAACTAAAACATAAATCGCTGAAGCTCAACATCTGTCCAACGACCCACCTTCTCCGCCAACCACATGTCCTTTGCTTGTTCAGTCGCTTTACCTGCAACACCAACAGGCTCGTAGTACTCGCCGCTCTTCACCTCCGATGACACTGACGCCCACAGCTGATTCCATGCGCCTTTCTCCACCGTCATCATAAGCGGCTTACCGACCTTCAACAGCACGCGAACAGGCAGCGACGCACCATCGGCGCCTGCTTGCAAGCCCGTGTTCACGACACCCGGGTGTATAGACGCCCATTTGATGTCCCGGTGCATTTGCGCCATGTGGCGCGTCCAGAGAATGCTGGCAGTTTTACTCTGGCCATAGCGCTCCATGCCGCCCATCTGCTCCGCAGGCGTCTTGAGAGATTCAAAGACGACGCCTGCCTTGGGAGCACCTGAATGAGCGCCAGAAGATACAACAACGACGCGGACGTCGGCAGAAGGGTCACTGGCTGCGGTACTTTTCAGAATTGGAAGGAGCAGCTTCGCGAATAGAGCGTGGCCGAGATGGTTTGTACCGAACTGGACTTCGTAGCCGTCTTTTGTGACAGCAGGTGGGCATGCCATTATCCCAGCGTTGAGCATCAGGATGTCGAGACGTCGCGCCTCAGATAAGAATCGACGTGCTGCTTGTTGAACAGAGTCTAGGGAGTTGAGGTCTAGTTGAAGGGGCTTGATGACGGGCAGAATGCTTCCCCCCACTTGGGCGTGGATTTCTCGGATCGCTTCATTTGCTTTGTCGAGGTTTCGGGACGCCATCCATATTTCGGCAGGACCGTGGCGTGCATATTCGAGGATGGCTTGTTTGCCTAGACCGTTGTTGCCTCCGGTCACGATGATCACTTTGCCTTGGAGGTGAGGAATTTCCGTTGCGGGTGAAAATGATCTAGAACACATTGTGGTCGAGTTGTGGAATATGCGGATTGTAACTTGGGTATGATTGAGAGGCAGATTAGACTTTAGGGGAGGAGATATAAAGCAACGAACAAGATAGAAGTCGATATTATACTCTCAACGAGCATACAACTTCCTATTTAAACAGCTCGGCTGACTGTGTCTTACATACGTTGCACAACCTTTGGCCCTTGATAGGCTGTGGTGTCTGTTACTATAATCGGCAGCTGAACATGGTTGGTCCTCGGACATTACTTAACTCCACTAGTAAGATTGCACTTTCGTTGGCTCAGCCCTTATAGAGAACCACAATGTTATCCCAAACCGGACAAGCGCGATCCCATCAGGAGCTGCGCCTGTGCTAGCGTGGAGGGCCTGAAGTCACACTTACTTCGAAGACAAACCACGGACCGTATGTGAATGGGGCCAATCTTACAGTGTATCAGGGCTGATCGAAAACGCACAATTTTTATCTCCTTTTAGCAGCGGGTGACAAAGCGCAGACCGCTGCCCTGATTTGGCCTTTCGAGGAGATTTGTAGCGAGCCCCCATAGAGAAGTCTCACTTCTCATATGGGCCTGATATCCCACTAATTCATCTCGTTCAGAAGTTGGTCACTTAAGACATGCAATGAGATCTTTTCTGACTCGAACGGGCTGAACTCAGCATACAAGACTTCTCAAGCATTAATCAGCTTCTACAAGATGATACCTTGTTGCTTCCGCAGGTCATTTCTCATCCAGCTGTTGTTCGTGTTGTAGAGTTCTCTATCAACATTGAGGTAGTAATCCGCGTTGAGCTGGGTAGGGCCTAGTTCAGAGAACTAGGCATGTGGGGCGGGTACGTACCTTTATAATACAACATTCTATATATTGTGGTGTCGTACCACGTGACTAGCTCGTGGTATATATTACGATTTTCTTTTGTACGTAGATAGGCACCTTCTCTAGTCTATCCTTTATAGCGATTATCTTTCAGCTTATTTTATCCACTCAATTGCAGGTCGCCCCTCTGATCTTTTGAGTTCGATCACGTATCATGCCATAATATAGAGAAATTAACGTTATCTTTCAATAACTTATCAAGAATACTCGTTTTTTTAGTCGACAACTATACTTAGTAATTAGATAAGTAGAAATAGTAACATATAATCGGTTCTTACACTCTATTATAACTCCAATTCTTTCTTATTGTGACGGGCTGGTGCCCTTTGGTATTACTCCTCGATGGGATCTCGGATCGTCTCACAGACTCCGGGTGCTGCAGAGCACCCGGAGTCTGCTCACACTATCCGAACGACGCTCAGACGCCGGATCTAATCGGCCCGATCGTTGCTTAGGGAACTAGTATTGTATATAGACAGCTATGTAGCTTGGGAGCTTAGCTCCCTATCGAATACAATCCCTTGTATACCAAAGCGATTGCTCCACGGAGCGCAGCCCCTTACACTTAGAACTTATTGTTATGGGCGGAGAGGCATGACTAATGAGTATGCATTCACCTATCGTACAGAAGAAGAAAGATGAGGAAGGTAAGAGAAACTACGTAGAAGACCTTCTTATGCTTCTCTTTACTTCGTCACGTGTCCGTACGGAGGAAGGATCACGAGGTTTCCGGCCATGTGGCCCTCTAGTAGACTACTTAGGCGCAGCCCTTTACACCTATCACTACTTTTCTTTAAGTCTTTTACTTTAGCTTTAATCACCCCACTAATGCATAGCTATTAAGTAGGTCCTATTAAGCACGGCGTAGTAGACTGTAATAGGAGACTACTCGAAACAGATAATTAGGCTGTTCCTACACTATATCTCTCACTTATCCGGCTCGCACTAGAACGAAGTGTCTGCTAAAAATAACTAACTCTCAAACCGCCAAATATTTGCAGTTGATAGAATGAAGTATAGGTAGAGTTAAATTCTTCGTTAACAATAATCTATAGCTAGCTATTCGCGAGAACGTAGAAACCTATAGGATTATCGTATATAACTATCGAGATTGGCATTAACTATCTCTTGCTTAAGCAGTATACTTAGCGAAATAAGTTCTAGATGCGGGTCTGGAGGAGGACTCAACGCTAGCCTTATATTATATCTATAGCTAACTAGAATAATCACAGAGGCTCTAGCTATCGTAAAAGGGATCGAGCCTAACGATAAAGACAGCGATAGTATAAGTGTCCAACACAGTCGAGATTAGTACGGTTCCGCATACTCTAAATCCCAGCGTAGCTCTCCAGGCATATGCTTGTGTATGTGTTCCTAAGTCTCGTTACTAAGCAAGGTCGCGAATTCAGGAGCCCAATGAGTGTCGGTGAGAGAGAAAGTGGGCTTGATGTGGTTATCTTGAAGAAAAGACTTCAGCATCTTCTAACGCCTGCGTCCCACTAACAACGATAGTGGTGTCCGACCGTCCTTGTCAGCGGTATTTGGGTCGGCGCCTCTGTCAAGCAAGAGCTTTAATACTTCTTCCCTCCCTCGCCAAGCTGCCCATATCAGAGGCGTCCAACCGCGTTTATCCGCGATGTTTGGATCAGCGTCTTTGTTAATCCGAGACGAAACCATGTTCTACTGTATCATACTACACTGGATGATTGCTACTAACCAGGTGCTGGCAAATGGAATAGAAAACCCATACCCAACACTTACACCGCACCTTCCGTGGGCCATGGAAACATCACAGCATTCTCGTCCTACTAGGTCTGTTAGCTCTGAACCTCGTATGCGCTGGAGCACTAGTACCACTGTAGACTCGTACGTAGCCCAGACGACATCTATTATAGTAGTTAGAGACGGAGGGAAGCTAGTCTTCTCTCCTTCTTCTCTAAATGCTTCTATTAGCACGATCGTCGTATTTAACTTCCTCGCACTTAAATATACGTTAACGCAAAGTTAATTTTAATACCCCTGTATTAGTAAGAATAGTTTTAATTCTAGATTTAACTAACTTAACTAAAATAATACTAGCGGAAGATTTATAGTCGAATATAAAGTTTCTAGTTAGTTATAACCTATAATAGTTCCTCTACGCCTAGACTGCTTAGCTCGTACACTGTTAAGCAGGCATAGTGTTTAGTCTTAATCCTAGTAGTCTGCATGCCTAATTTGTTTCTAATGTAATGGCAAAACCGTTGACTACTTCATCACATAAGCACGCATATGGTCTGCCGGTGCTATTAACTGCTCCGATTATTTCTAGCACATCTCCCTTGGCGAATTAAACTGTACCTTTTTTAACTATTATAAGACCTACTGCACCGTTGCTAGTATTCTTAAGTAGTAGTAAAATTAGTACTGCTAGTTGCATAGTGGTATGGTCGCTCTCTATTGTTATCGCGATGATGTAAATAGTGCCTAAGTAGTTAGATGAGAAATATAGAATATTAGCCGTAACCAAGCTTTATTCGCTAGCGGTGTCTAACGAACTAATGCAGGATGAAACAAAATAATTATAGTATAAAGGAAAAGCTAACTGTAACGTTTGACCGTAACGCGCTCGGCCGCTACGAAAAATAGGATCTATAACTTAGTTACTAAGCTTAGAACAAGTCTTAGAATTTGAACTTGAAGCTATTCTTATTTTGGCGAGATTAGCGACATCCGAGCACAGGCTAGTTATTATAATAACCGGGGTTGGTCCGTTACCCCTCTGCACAGCCCCTGCCATGGTCGCCTAATTATCAGCTGCTGACCTCCGAAGTTGCTTTTAATGTCGCTTTTCCACTATCTTAGAACTGTATTACGATCTACTTGCTAACGATATAATGACTTTAATACACTACGCTGTGTAATCTTGCCTTTATCCTAAGCCCTATTTTCTTTCGCCTATGTGTTACACGGGGTNTGGAGTGCTAATACTTCTCTGGCTCGATCCGGGTTAGGGCGAGTAGGATTAGGGTTAGCGCCGTGAGAGTTGCCTGGCGATTCTTAATGGAAAAGAGTTATGGATGTAAC
>NW_006911486.1:0-41952 GCF_000523455.1 Bipolaris oryzae ATCC 44560 | reverse complement strand
TGTGCTTTGATAACGTGTCTTTAATTTTTGAAATTATAAAGATTATATTTTTATATTTACTTAGCTTAAATGTACGATTGAAATATATCGTTATCGTTGAGGTGATAGGCCCGTGCGGAGCACGGGCAATTTCATTGAAATTCTGCTACAGCAGCCGTTGGGCCCGAGTAGTTGGGAAGTTGAATGAGCTGGCACTTCTCTTAGCAGTAAACAAAATTGCAGTATCGAAAATTTGTATATGGCAGATTGATTATATCTTCAAGTCGACGAGGTCCAAAGGATTGTTAACAAGGCAGAATTAACAGCTACTTCATATTCTACTGCCTGCGATTTTGCTGTGACAGACGGTACTGACAGATTGAATCTGACGCAAAAGCGAGACATCATGTGAGCGTTAAACTATACCTGTACAAGCACCAACCTCAATCTCTCCCGCCCGTTGACATACAACATCTAAAAATTCTGCCTTCTTCATTTTTAGTCTAAATGAAGTTCTTATGTGTATGACCTCTGCAACTGGCATCAAGTCGCAGAAATAAGCCATGTTTATAAACGAACTATAGCCCAGGTCTCAGGGACTTATTGCCCATTTTCGTGGTCTCAATCATCAAAAGATCCAGATTAGACCCCTCTGTGATGTCCTTGGAGTTATGATTGACAAGGTGATGCTGAACTCTCGCTTGCATAATTCCGCACTTCTTTGTGGGCTGTTGATATCAATTCCCTGATGGGTCTGCAGATCATCTTCCCGAAGTATTTCTGTGATGTTTCCCTGCTGAAAAGCTCACATAATGATGAAAAACGCGTACAAGTCAGAATCAGCATAGAGATAGCCTTATTCGCCGTGTCCGAGGCAATGCGGTTGTGACGGCAGTCATGGTTACTGGCCATTTGTAGAAAATCAGGGGCAAAAAGAAGACCAAATCTTTGCTCCCAGAAGAGTCGAACGCAGTAGCCCCACTCTGTAAACAGCCATATACTAGAGCAAAAAGGTTCGGACCGGGGGGTCCTACATCCTTTCCTATCTTTTTGTCAGCCATGTTCTTTATGAAAGAGTGCCCGTTTTTTAAACCTATATAGCAGATAAAAGTCCTTGGTGTCCGGTCTGAGGATAGTGAGGGTGAGTGGCTGACAGGGCAACGGCGATGTATCAGAGATTGCAAACGGTAGGGTGGCATGCCTTGGCTTCACTTGAGTATGCACCACCAACTCTACTAGGATGCCACACTCTATCGGGTCTCCTAATGGCTATCCTTGACAGCGAGGGCTCTTCCTTGCTTTATGGGAGCAATCAAGTTTGCTGTTTGATCCCAGATGTTACGAACATCTTGGTGGAACCATTTCCCTCATCGATTGGGCATGAAGCTTTCTATCCCAGAGAGATGGCTGCCATCCACCAGTATCATTGCACGTAGACATGGTTTAAGAGCAGATGTCTTTCAACGCTAAGGTGTTGCGGCCCCGTAGTCTCAATTGCTGTATGCAAGTTGAGATAAACGGCAGTGCAGGCGAAGATGTGCAGCCTATTGCAAAGCAAACCCTCAAGTCTGCAATAAGACGCTCCCTACTCTGATGGCATGAACAAATGCAATCTGCAGATAGCCCCTCTCACGCATCATCTCTAGTTTCTGGTGGAGTGCAGCCAAGAGGTGCTTGCAGGATATGTTTGCTCATCCTCTTGTTGGACCTTGAGCAATGATTTTCTTTGTTATGCTTGGAGGAGCTCACCCCTTGCTGAACTGCTGACAGGGAGCACTATACTGCACTTATTTCGATAGCCATAATAAGGAGAATTCCATCTTCTTTGCCTTTGGATCATGCGTGTTGTGATGCTGATGGCTGTCGGTTATAGCGCCAGTGCCCTGGCTTCACCTCTCAGTCCCGTCCGTGACTCCGCCGCCATCCCACCAGCATTTCGGGGCGGCCAACGAATCAACGCAACAGGACACAGAGGGCTATCGAAGGCGTAAAAAAGCCTTCATGAACTACTGGGGATCATCTCTTTCCCTTTGCAGTCAGCATTGCAAGTGGCGGTTCTGATGGAGCCCCCCGCCCAGCAGGCTTGACAACAAGCTATCTCTGTTCGACCGACGCAACCTTCGCAGCGCTTCATCGAACTATTTCGCATGACAGTTGGTAAGCTAAGATTTCTGAGTAGAAAGCTCGCTGACCAGGTCTGTATCTGCAAGGGTGGTTGGCAGAAACACCATTCAATGGCCCGACTCCGATGGACTGTCCGACAGTAGCCATCGCCGACTGAGAGTCCTATCAAACTTCCAGAAGCTGACAGAGACCCCCGCAGTGTAGCGATAGTAGCAGCTTCAAATCCTGAAGCTATCGGCACTCGTCGTGATCGCGTGCTTTCTCTCCGTAGGAGCCCCGCCAACGCAATCAGAACCCATGGCTTCAAGGCAACCATACGAACGACGGCGGCATGAGGTAACAAATGGATCGGAAAACTTTTGGCACCACTGAATGCTCATCAGATGATTCCTGACGGATGATCAGGACACTCGCAGCCATTTCGGGCTAGGAGCCCACAACTGACAACGTGTTTACACCCTAATGCGAACCTGCATTGGCGGCAACTCAACCGAGGAGTTCTCAAGAGCATGGAAATGCTGTGTGGACCTGGTTGAACTGGAGAACACCGCTGTGGATCACAGATGTGGTAAAGGCCACAAGATAAACCACGTGTTGACCCTCCCTTGCATATCAGAGAAAGAATGACTGACACAAATCCAGAGCGATCTCGATCGACCTTGTCGAACCCGAGCGGCCTTCCATGCAACGTGGGAGATGGGTTCCAGTGCGCGCGCGGTGCAATTACAACACACCGCACGATTTCTTTCGGAATGCGAATGCCCAGCATGATGAGTCCCAACACTCCCAGAACTTTCTCCGCACAGAGCCCTACTCCTTGACCGTTTCACATCAGTTCTTTTTCGAAGAGGGCCGTCTGCCAAACGAACAGAATGGAAGGCAAGATCCTAGGATAGGACCACAGAAAGGCACAGGCGGCAGGTATGAAGGTGCGAAGCAACAGAGACCAGGCGCTGATGCGAGACGAGAACACACCCGATATGCCTGCCGTTGACACACACGGAAACCTGCATTGTGCACTGGCTCAGCATCAGGCGAGTCGCTTGCTTTCGACTGGACGCCACAGATGCAAAGGAAAGAAAACCAGAAAAAGAAGGGCCCGTAGTGAAGTGATTGGGGCCAGCCGGTATGCTCAAACATCTGTTGCATGGCTCCTGCGACAGAAGTGCGAAGTCGATGAGTGGTTGCACCTCCGATGTTGTCTGAAGCAGTACATCCAGGGAACACAGCGTGGCATGCATATGGCTATCCCCAGTATAAGGTTAACCATGAGTCCACTCAGTCCCCTGCAATGACAGCCAGGGCCAACATGAAACTCAACCCTCGGTAAAGCTTCATCAGGCTTACGTATATGACCAGGTGTTCCCACAACAAACCGCTCATACCGCTCATGCCTTGCGAGTGATGATTTCACTTTCGTATAGACAGATATTCGGTATGTTGACATATCCGTTCGGCTATGAGGCGGAGCCATGGTATCCAAATTGTGGAAGGTCATTCTTCCAGCATCGACGAAATCATGATTGCTGCAAGATGAGGCGAAGACCAAACTCTAGTCAGGCATAATGATATGTTAAGATGCGGATGAACAATCCCGTTTTAGAGAAAGAAGGTGTTTGGGGGCCAAACGGTAATGCCAAAGGTGGCACAATGGGGTATGCAATCTCCATCTGGTGTGGCAAGCATCCCTGGCGCCTTCCGGAAAAGTAACCTCTGATCACACTGCCCAACCTGTTTGACAAGATACTGACATCAACGGTTGCGCATGTATGCCAGAAGATCCTTAGAGCAAGTCACGAATCTAATACCTTGCCATTTGTGAGGTTCAATCTCCTATTCCGAGGATCTCAGGATGATCTTGTTGTCGGCTTGTCGTCAAGAAAGGCGTACTCGATTGCAACAGGCCTCGTTTCCTAGACCGCTATTCCATTGGTATCGTGCGACACGCTTCTACTTCATCACGCCTTTTTCTAACATTGGGAGCAGAAACCCAAAGGTCAGTTCTGACGTCGCCAGTAACCATGGAGTCGTCGAAATTAAGATAGCCAGGACTGAGCATTGTCGTCTCAAACGGCCACAAAACCACAAACTCTCACTAGCGATATGCGTATGTCTCATGGAACTTCAATATTCCTTTCCCCTCCTCTTCGAATCCCATATCCATGTCCAGTCACAACACTAATGATCTAATCAAGAGCAGTGAAGTGGATGAAGGTGGATGTGAATACTGAAACACTGGTTAATCAATCCAAAGATCGACCTTCCATGGCCAATTGAGCCTTCATCGCCGAGGGAAGTTCAGTAACATCATCCACACCACAAGGCGCTCTCGACATATGGCTTAACCCATATCTCATAGACTGGAGAACCCGATAGTTTCTTTCGTGTGCAGCATCTCGGTACTCGATAATCAACGCGGACAAGGGTTGCCTGCGATTGGGATTGAGCGTGCTTCTTTTGCAATGGTGAACCTGGAGCAGAGCCAGGTAACACAGAACTGGGGAGAGGAAAGCGGACCTCACGGCTAACAACCATTTCTCCGCTCCTAGTATTCAATCCCACCCCCAGTGTTGGATATCAGAGAGGCAGGAGAAGTACGGCCGTACACAAAGTCATGACTCCGTGGGATGATCATGCTATCCAGGGATGGTACATGGGTAACGACCTGCGCAAGACTTCGTCATTGTCAACAACAAAGCACATCTCGAAGCGAGACATGCAGCTGTCCAATCTACCGAAAGTTCGCCTTGCCATCTTTGGGCTTTGGCAATTGGTCGGCGTGTCCCCCGGCATACAGATCCTCGAAATGGTGTAGGAAAGTGTGCGCGCCCGGTGTGTATGTGTCTTCCTGCAGCCGCCTGTCACCCCGATATTGAGAGGACATGATACCGCTATCATCGCATGCACATATGCATGTATTCTTCTCCTATTGAGGTTGATGGAAAGAACATTCCGGCACACGGCCCGCAGATGGCTAAGATTGAGCAACGGAAAGAGATGAGACAGCGTACTGACGGAGTGTGTCAAGTTTGTAAGACAGAATGCTTGTGTGGCGATGCTGACCGACATAGAAAGTCACACTTGACCACAATACTGATCTGCTTGTAGGTGAGTCGGATTGCATCGACCAAAGAGGAAGTCCCTTGGCCAGCAGCTAGGTGAGTTCATCAAGGACCTGATGACACCTAGATGCGAAGGATCGTGATGATCTGTCTATCAAGCATTCTCCAAGAGCCGAAAGCCGATGCCATGTTCCGGCTATTCTCTGGCTTTGTGGACAAGGTATGTTGTTATCCGGGTATGCTGACCACTATGCAGACAGCCCTTAGTGTGGTGGGGGTTCGCGGGTTTCCGCTAATGCGAGATCATCAAGCCGCGTCAAGGCCTGCTTGTAATGATCATTCCGGATTTGGAAGGGTCATTTACAGCTGTTCCGATCGATGAAGACTACTGGTGGCTTCTTGTGGTGGCTTCTTGTGGTGTCTCTGGTGATCCCCGAGGGGAGAGTTTCTGTTGTTGACTCGGTGTCTTCGGCGGAGCTCTCGATCCCTTTCCTTGTCAGCGGGGTGCATTAGCCTGAAGCAGATTCGTCTTCTAAAAGACAACAGGTACTCTAGCAAGAGAAGCAAAAGACTTTGTCTATTACCAATGTCGCCGGAGTGGGTAAGCTGAGGAGGGCTTGATCGTGAGGGGCAGGCAAGATTGGAAGCAGCCAACTTCACGCCGGTCCGTGCGCCATATTCCCCTCGAGCAGCTCAGCGACACTACCGGGTATTCGATGGTCTCTGCTCTGTTCAAGGAGCTGCATGTCGTATATATGACTGACATCTTCACCTTCTATAGGTCATGTATAGAGGGAAGGACATCGTATAGGGATTGTGGTTCGGGTAACCTTTGCGGGCCAGCGTCGACAGTACTATCAGTAGCGTGGGGAGGATACAGCAGACTTACAAGGAAACGGCAAACGCTTCTTTGTACTCGGAAGCATTGTTAGTTCCTCTCGCGTGCAGCCTGGGCCCGGTGCCATAGTATGCATGCAGCTAATCGGGAGTGCGCGAGACGCGTTGCTGCAATTGACTCTAATAGCCCACGCGACACCACCTATGGGAATAGGATACGATAGCTTTCTCAAAGCATACCCTCGAGCCATAGAACCGGTTCTCTTAGGCGTTTAGGAGAGATGATTATATGAAGGGTAAAGATGGTTGCGGACCTAACATTACAGATTCACGGACGCGATATCCACAAAGAGATTCTTTATTCTTCCTAAACTCAGTCCTCTTGTACTACGAACCGGGAGTTGCCAACCCCATCTTTCTACACACGTTCTTGGCGTGTTTCTCACGCGGCCTTCGACTTTTTTCGTACAGTCTCTGTCCGATCAACTTGGCGTGAGAATCCAGGAGCAAGTTTAATGTCAAGGATTTCTCTTGCTGACCATGGGCATGAGTAGCCGCTGCACAGTTCATAGGCTGCATTAACAAAAGTGTTCGGTGAACAAACAATGCAAACTGACAGTTCAACTTTCAAGAGCGCAAATGAGCTACAAAGCTTTCTAGATGGGATATGCACAGTATTCATTCTACACGTGATATATCATCGTCACCAGTTTCTCATACGAAATGATACCATGCGAGCATCCTACGGTTCCGCATCCCTACCCGAAATGACACCAGTCAGCTGAATAGCATCATCCACCAAGTTATTGAGCTGATTGAACTCTCCTTGCAGCCACCTATCCAGCACGATTTGGTCTTGGTTAACGAATGATGTACGCTCGGCAGGCAGGACACCGGTGCATTCCTTGAGATCATTGATGTTGTTGACACCGAGCAACGACAGACGCGTGTAGGCTTTGGCATAGTCCTGATCGTTTTGTCAGTTTGGATTCTCGGACACAATGGTTGGAAATACTTACCGCGTTCCATCTTCCTTGTGCAGTAGCCCTGTCGCTGAACTGCGCCCAGGATGTACTTGTCCTCGAGTCCTTGCTCAAATTGATATCGCTTTGGAACTTGAGGACACGAGGCGGGGCGTTGTTGGTGGTCTGAGGGTAGAAGGCCATATCCCATACACCGGGTGTCGAGTCTTGTGGGTCGCCGTCGCGAGTGGTGTCGACAAAGTGCTGCTGCGACGTGGTGTGTGCGCCTACCAGGGCTACAAGGTCATGGGCGTCGATGGTCTTGTCTTGGAACATTTTGATGAGCTGATCTGCCGAGTCCTTCTCTCCAGGCAAAAGCCCAGTGGGGCCCGCTTTGCTGTTGTCTTTGCGGCCAACGAAGGTGCGGAGACGGGGGCCGAGCGGGCAAACGACAGTCGCGACATTGGCGCCGAACTGAATGATGTCTGCCATGCTCATTCCGTACTGATTGTATTTAGTGTACCACTTCTTTGTCTGGTCGGCGATGGCTGCAAGACCATTGTTGTCTATTCTCGACATTTCATCGCTAAGAAGAATACTGCCGTCCGCACCACCGTAGCCGCTGCTCTTCGACCAGACACCTGCATCGTGAAAGCCCAGACGCACAGCCTGGCGAGCGAATTTATTGCAACGACCAGAGGTACCGTTGAACTTGGCTGTCATCTCATATGCGAGCCATTTCCAGTGACAACACAAATCAGCTTTGCAGGCTGCACTTCCGATGTTGCCAACTGGGATCGATGTGTCCATGACGGTGGACTCGGCAGACTTCTGGTCCAGAATAATGGCTTTGATGTCTTTTCCGATAGCTGTGAGCTTAGAATCTGCGAGGGTCTTGAGATCGCCAATAAGTTCTTTAGAAGTCTGGCGCTTCTCGCGAGCGGCTAGGTAGCGCATTTCGGCCATGGTGTCGCCCATGCCGGGGTGAGCTTCGGCCAGGGGGATGCATGCCAGAAGGGCATAACTGAGGTAGGAGAGAGCCTTCATTGTGGTTTATGGTATTGAAGCGAATGGATAAAGGACGATGGCGACTCTGAATCGATACAGTGCTGTGACTACAGCAGCCTTTATATCAACATCTTTCTCCATGCCAGGTTACAAGTTCAGAACCAAAGTCAGCCTATGCATTCCAGAGTCGAAGATGATTTGCTAGACAGCTTAGATTGTAATTCAACCATCAAAGCCACCATGAGCTCTAGACACCCGGAATAGATGAATACGAAGACCCTCGGCTTTGGACCTGGCCTGATGAATGCCGTAGGGCCTTCGTGGCGTTGATCTATCGATTTTGCCGCACTTTAGTTGCATGGTGTTTGACCACATAGTCAAGGAAGAAACATACTTTCTAGTGGCATGGTAGCTGACAGCAGAGCGGGATATGCAGCCTAAATCATTGGTCAGATGAGCAAAGGGGAAGGTAACTTGTGCCTGGATGGCGGATCCTCAGATACGGGAGGCAAAACTAGTTGCAGAAAGCTGCTGTAATACGTGAACTATATTACACACACTTTTTTGAGTCTAGTGTGTGATACAAATTTCCAGCGTAGTTTGAGAGATTGTTACATGGAGAACTTGATTTGCTCCCTTTCTCGTCAGCTTTCCCATACGCTAGGTAATTGAATTTGTGACACGCTCCATGCCAGCGCACACCACAACCACATGTCTTCGAGTTGATTGTGTGGAATTGACTTGTATCCCAGTGCAAACGCAAGTCAACCGGCAAACATTGTCCCGACGGTCAAAAGGGCCGGTATGGCCTTTCAAGCAGATGCAGTGATATATTGAACGAGTACCTGGAACCCATACTTGGCGTGCATACAGCGAGACTATTCTTAGTCATTACTGGTTGAGTGTTTCCAGGTCCAAGGTTGCTAGATCGCGCAGATGCAATCTCGACCCGTCCATGGTGAGACGCTAGATACATTGGGACTTCAGCCTCACCTTTGAAGTAGCTTTGGAGTCTTACCAAACCCTTTCCAAAAGTGTAGATGATATTAGCGATAGGTTAGAGACACATGATGTGAGGAAATCGACCAAGAACGCCAAACATGAAAATTTTTATGGTATGAAAGATCAATGCCATTGCGAGGATACTTGGAACCAGTCGGTAAGTAAGCTTCATAGCAGGGGATGTGCAAAGACAGCGTATATTTAACCGGATAACGTACGTTCAGCTCTTGACCCCCAAGCCAATATCGCGGAACCATAGGAACGTTCCGCGTTTTTTTGTATGCGTTCAATACGCTCGGCTTGTCGAAAGGCGGCTACTTTGTGTTCCCGAGACCGAGGCAGAGGGCAATACTAAGCCAAAGCGAAGAGCACACATCGCGTGACTCGTACTTTCGAGGGGAAGTTTGGTACTCCTAATTTGTTGATATGGATTACAGTATGTTCTTCATGCAAGGGTTTTTTGACGTGCAAAGTGGATAAGCTAGAGGGTAATCAAGAGAGGAGACGGGATACGGCATGGGCATTTAACCCTTTGCCAGGAAAAAAACAAAAGAATGCCCACCACCAGGACTTGTTGAAGTCAGATTCGCTAGCTACCAACGGCCGGACGGGCAAGCTTGATACTTGTATGACGGACAGCCTTGCTTAGCGGGTGGAATAAAAGTCAGGGAATCAGAAACCGCAGCACAACAGGACCGTTGCGAATGAGTTGACAATGGCATGCATGATTGTTGGCGTAGCAAGTAGGACTAACAAGCAAGGTGAGCGAATATGGTGGGGCTGACAAAGGCCGCCATCTCAACTCAGCTTAGGCGGATTCTAATTCAGTCGCTCGCGGGATCCTTCTTCTCCCACAGCCACCGCCTCGCAACACTGACAACGCAACGTAAGAGGAGCTTTCCATCTAATTTCGGACGCAACAGGGTTGACAGCGATGTATGCAATTGTTGTTGTTGTGCGGTGTGGGCCTCTGCATCATAATGCGCGAGAAGACGCGGTAGGCTTCGATGCTGCATTGTCAGCTTTCTAAGGCTCAGCCTTTCTCAGCTGCTGCGCATCAGACGGAGCTAAGTACGCGATCCTGTTCGTTTGTGCGCGGTAGACTAGTATAATTCCCGCTTTCTTCAGCTCTTGTCTTTCTTCTTGCTTGGCTCATACCGATACACATTGTTCCTCAGTCCCCATCGCAGTTGCGATAATCCTATCTTATTGGCTGGCCCTGAGTTACGCCACAATCTCCAACAAGACTGATATGCAAATTTCCAAGATGCGGCGGCTGTCAGGCCTTTTCTCCGGATCCAAGACTTCATTCCAGGTTCTCTCGGATCTCCACCTAGACCACGAATCACAGTACCTCACCTTTCACATACCGGTAGCAGCGCCGTACCTGATCCTCGCTGGGAATATTGGCCGCCTGCTTGACTATGAACAATACCTCGCCTTTCTCATACGGCGATGTAATCTTTATGAAAAAGTCTACCTAGTTCTTGGAGCACTCGAATTCCATGGAGTTGGGTGGATGGAAGGGCTGCAATTAGCGCATCAGCTGGAAAAAGAGCAAGCAACACAAGGCAGACTGGAGATACTCTACGAGACGAGAAGTGATGTACCGGGGAAGAACATTACACTGCTAGGGTGCACCCTTTGGAGTCAGATACCAAAGTCAGACGCAAGCGGTGCTTTGCGCAAGATGCCAGAGTTTGACGAGGTAGATGGGATTCAGGACTGGAGCGTAGAGAAGCACAACGCGGAACATGAGCGAGACCTCCAGTGGTTAGTCGACGAAATAAAAAACCCAAGCGCACGCGAGAGCAGCTTAGCCCCTAGCACTTCTGCATTCAGGCAGCAACGGCAGCTTATCGTTGTCACAGCCTTTGCAGCAGATCTTCGTGGATGCCTAGAGCCTTGGCAGGTCGACGCTCCATGGGCCTCCTCATACGGAACAAACCTTCTAGACAACCCATCCTTCAGTGCTGTTAAGATGTGGATCTCGGGGGCGACAGGCCGAACATGCGAGTTCAAGAAAGGGCAGACGACAGTCGTTAGCAACCAGCGTGGAAGAGTCGGCGAGCACGTTACCGGCGCGTTGAAAGATGGCTTGTCAGAAAAGCAGAAAGTCGGCTTGTTCGACGTCATGCGGGTTGTGAAGATGTAGCAATGCATACTGAGCTTGCCAACTCTTACCATTAAATGGCTGATCACACATCTTTGTGTCTTTGTGCATGAATGCGAGGTACGAGACGCCAGTTTGCCAGCCCCGCAATGCTGGCCAATATCTCCTAACCCTATGACGCTGCCCCGTATTCAAGAAAATACGATGATGCCTGGTTAAGATCAAGTATAGCATTTACACTTTCCGATGCCGTGGCTAGCTACTGTATCTCCCACTTTATTCAACTCCACAGCTCCAGACCTCTTTACCGCCGACATGGCCGACGATACAATCACCTTAACAGCATCCTGTCTTTGCAAGGCGCATGTTCATACCACCACTGTCCCTGAATCTAGCCTCCCTCTGAAGGCGCACATCTGCCACTGTGACACTTGTCGTCATGTGTCAGGCTCTCTATACAGCTCGCTAGCGTTCTGGCCTTCGCCACGCTCTACAGTTGACCTCTCAGGCTACAAGCTCTTCAACTTCAGCCCAGCATTCGACCTTTTGTTCTGCGCAACGTGTTCTACCCCCATGATTGGCGCTTTCAAAGACGAGACGAAGCCGCTGCTCATGGCGACGGGCGCACTAAACAACTTTGCGTGCGATGTGGAAGTGGTGAAATGGTCGCACATGGGATTCATAGGCGATACAAAAGATGGAGGCGCAAGTGTATGGATAAAGTATATCAACGCTTCTGGTCCACCTCTGAAATGTTTCAAGACCGAAACCAGAGGCAACAGCGCAGAAGAGCTGGCAGTTGATTGGCAGTTGCAGTTGAAATCACCAGATACAATTACGGACCGACAAGACGCCATACCCATCCGATGTAAATGCCGAGGCATAGACCTCGTCCTGAACCGCGGCAACTACAATCATGTCGCCACTGATTACCTGCCATGGAACGTGGATCCAGCTAGTAGAAAGCTGAAGACCGAGCTCTGCGGCTGCGATAGCTGTCGGTTGCATACTGGAAACGATGTCTTCTATTGGACATTTGCCGATCTGCAGCACATCTCTTTCCCCCTCTCCGCGGATGAGAACGAGTTTCCGTCAAACATGCAAGACTTGGCTGCTTTGGTCGATGGCAAGGATGGTCGAATTGGTTCTCTGGTATATTATGAATCGTCGCCTGGCGTGCATCGCTATTCTTGCAACACGTGCTCTACGACCATCTTCTATACTACGAGCACGCGACCGCGCTTCATTGATGTAGCAGTAGGTACTCTCGAGGCAAAGGACGGAGCGAGGGCAGAAAGTATATTGGCATGGCAGTTTGACTACGGTGTCGGTCATAAGGAGGATGGAGCTGGAGGATGGCGTGAAGGTTTGTTTGAGAGGATAGAGAAGTCGTTGAAGGAGTATGGCCACACGAGGTCATCTTCTGATTAACTTGATCTGAGAGGAATTTGAGTCAGGGTACATGTAGCGGATACTTGGAGCAAATAAACATAGACATAACATAACAGACCCTAACTCATGGTAGTTGGTCGATTGCTTCCCATTCACGGTCACTAGTGTCTCACTTCATTCCGCCTTCACCACGCAAACGGAATTTACCATCGCTGCGACTTTTGTAATACGAAATTATCCTCTCACCTATCGCTTGTCTGCCAACTTCCCAATCCTGACTCTACATCGTGAAGATTCTCAACACCACAAAAATCATGTCGGAACCGATTCCTACCGTGGCGCGACCGCCAGGCGCCCTATTTCGTGTGGTCAAGACTCTGTCCAAAAGCTCTCAAAGTACAGGGGTATATCTCTGTCTTTCGCGGATTCTTCCTTGTTCCTCTGAGCCCACAATGAACATTGACGAAGACCTTGCGAATCGATGCGCACCAATCCTAGCAGCGTTTGAGAAGATGACTGGGAACGCACGCCTACAGCAACAACTCGGTCTGCTTGAGTATGAGAGGCTTGGAGACGTGTTATACCAAAACATACAGGAAAATCGGACATCATTACTACGTTCAGGGCAGATCGAGATGCTGCCGCAGCTCGTAGTGGTCAAGATGTCTACGGACAAAGAAAAGGTACGGAGAGAAGTTGAGGCGGTAGAAGAGATTCATAGAGTGGCCGGGGTAGTATCTACGCTGCATATAGGGTCGTATATATTGGGATCTCAGCACACAGAGGCGCCAGAGATGTCGTATATGGCTTTGCGCCCTATTTTTGGGCCTACGCTTGAGCAACTCGGTGAGAGGAGCAGCAACGGTAGGAGCGGGGGCATTCCAGACTGGCTGATGGCGCATACATGTATCGGTTTGATTGAGGCGGTCGAGTTCTTGCATGAGCATAGTCTGGTGCATGGCAGGATCGAGGCGTCTAATGTCATGTTGAGCTTGTACCCAGTGTACATGTATCATCGGTATCGTGGGTACCCGGATGTGCAACTGATTGATTTTTCAGATTCCGCATTAACGGGAGTAAAAGATACGGCCCTGGATGTGAGAGGCGTGCTGATAGTCATGGAAGAAGCCATGCTCAAGCAGAGCGATACAGCCCCGTGTGGAATGCCCAGACGGGATGTTCGTGGTCGGACCCGAGAGAAACAGGGCGAGCAAAACCCTCTTCTAGCTCAAATCAGAAACATGACTGCGGCTGATTACGAAGGAGACATGGACATGCAGGGCTTACGAAGGTCACTCATGGGCATAGCAGAAGACATACGACATGCTGGCCCCGAAACGATGCCGAGGGACATTATGAGGTTGCTCCATGCAGATTTGACAACAGCTAGAGAACTCGAGTGCGCCATGCGGAACCCTCTAGTTCTCAAACTGAGGAGCAAGAAGGAAGCGACAAAGGCCGTTACGGACAATGGGCTAGTTGCTGTGGTTGGCGTGGAAAATGTGGAGACGAAGACTAGGGATTAGGCGCTTGCAAAAAAAAGCAAAGAGACAGTCAAAATCAAGGGGAAGCGAACGGATTAACAGAAGATTAGTTTGTAGAGGCCATGGAAACAGAGGGCTTCATATGTTCAATTCGTGTATTCCAAGTGGATAAAAAAAGGCTACAGCCATTCCTGGGGCACAGCTCTTTCTGACCATGTTCTTTCGCTTTCCCATGCTAACCAATCTGACCGCGTCGTAGGCAGCAGACCCATTGCATTGACCTTCCAGATTCCGAGGGCTAACATAAGCAAGTTGCAGGCAATGTAGACGAGTTTGACTCCGAGCAGGCGGCCTGCGGTGCCGGGGGTTTGGTATGGGGCAAAAGTGCGTTGGAGGCCAAGGACAGCGAGGACGGGCGTCTTGAAGAGGGTGAAGACCATGAAGACGGAGAAGATTTGGAGCGTGTTTCCGGTCATGTACATGCCTGATTTCCTTAGTTAGTGAAGGTGGAGGTGTGACGGAAGGCGGGAATAAGTACCAAAAGCATTCATGGGCAGCTGCTTAGCGGGGGCAATGGCGACCTCCCATGCCTTTTTCATCTTGAGCGTGTCCATCTCGTCTGCGGTCGGAGGTACACGCTGGTTCTTGGAGGCCTGAGAACGCTCCTTCTTGGTCAGCGAGGCCGTGTAGCCAGGCGGGTCGATGAGAGCGGGATTCTTTGGCTTGGACGCAGGCGTCGAGTTGAGGTCGACGACCCATTGCGGGGGCGGAGGCGGGGCAGCAGCCATTTGTGCTCGAGAAATGGACGGCGGCTATGGGCGTAGATGTGTGCCTGGCTGTGGCTGTGACTTCAAGACGCGGATGGTGGCGGCGGTGGTGGTGATGTTGCGGCGGCGGTGGTGCGGAGCGCGCCGTAGGTGGAGACGAAGTGCGGGAGTGCTTGGCAGGGATGCACGTCCCCTCCTCCGTGTTGACCGCCGCCGGGCGTGTCTCCATCCATAAAAGTCACCACTCGTCCGAACCCCCGTCTCCCAATCCCCCGGACGCCCGCCCCAATCCCTTTGTCACCCTCGCTACGACATGCGCCACGCCATCCACGCCCGATACACGAGCAAATAAGCTACTGTCCCAAGACCCCGCATCACCACCACCCGCACCCACCAACAGAGAGGGGCGCCAGCTGGGCGAGGGTCCATTTGTTGATTGCGCGACGGCCAGGCAGATATCAAGACAACTAGCCCACCATGAGCCAGGGCGGCCAGGATGCGAAGCTCTTCGCGAGGGTACGTCTGCTGTTCATCCCTCCACCATGTTTCTCCCCTACGCTTTCGACAGCCCGCGCTTACACCCATCGCCCGTTCCACAGGGCAAGGTCGCCGAACTCCGCCTCGAGCTTAACAGCGGCGGCAAGAAGGACAAGAACTTCTCGGCAAAGAAGACGGCCCTCAAGAAGATTGTGGCAAACATGACCATGAGCAACAACGACATGGTCGCCCTCTTCCCAGACATTGTTGGTTGCATGCACATCCCCAGCCTGGAAATCAAGAAGATGTGCGTAATACTCTGATTTTGCTTCATGTGCCCTGCTGACGAAGATGCAGGTGCTTTTTGTACTTGGTCAATTATGCCAGGATAAAACCTGAAATTGCCCTTAAGGCACTGCCTATCATACAGGAGGACATGAACGACAGTAATCCCCTCGTGCGCGCCCTTGCCCTACGCACAATGTCCTATGTGCACGTCCGCGAATTTGTCGAAGCCACTGTTCCCCACCTCAAGAACCTTCTCAAAGACGCCGACCCTTATGTGCGAAAAACCGCCGCCTTTTGCGTCGCTAAACTCTACGACCATGACCGACATCTAGTCGAGCAGTCGGACCTCATCGATAGGCTGAATGGCATGCTGAGAGACGAGAACCCCACCGTAGTGTCTAGTGCACTCGCCAGTCTCATGGACATTTGGGAACGAAGCGAGAACATCAAGCTCACCATCGACTATGCCAGCGCCTCGAAGATTGTCTCCATCTTGCCAGACTGCTCTGAATGGGGCCAGACATATATACTCGAAGCCATGATGAACTATGTTCCTCAAGACAACAGCGAAGCCGCTATCCTCGCCGAACGCATATCTCCTCGCCTTTCGCATTCGAATTCCGCCGTCGTTCTTACCTGCATCCGCGTTATTCTTTACCTAATGAACTATATATCCGACCAAAAGGTCATCACTTCTTTATGTAACAAACTTTCCCCACCGCTCGTCACCCTCCTTTCCAAAGGTCCTGAGATTCAGTATTTGGCCCTTCGCAATGCGCTTCTCATCCTGCAACGCCGACCAGAGGTTTTGCGCAACGATATCCGCGTTTTCTTCTGTAAATACAACGACCCCATTTATGTCAAGGTCACCAAGCTCGAGCTCATCTTCATGCTGGCCACTGAGCGCAATATTAAGGAGGTGCTGACTGAGCTGGCAGAGTGAGTTTCTACTCTTCAACTCTCCTTGACCCATTCGACTAACAACAACTAGATATGCCACTGAAATTGATGTCGATTTTGTCCGAAAATCCGTCCGTGCCATTGGCAAGCTCGCCATCAAGATTGCTCCAGCAGCCCAGCTCTGCATCAGCACTCTTCTCTCACTCGTCAGTACAAAGGTATCGTACATTGTGCAAGAAGCGACGGTGGTTATCCGGAACATCTTCCGCAAATATCCCAACCAATATGAATCCATCATCTCGACACTGTGCGAGAACCTCGACTCGCTTGATGAACCCGAAGCAAAGGCCGCCATGATCTGGGTGATTGGTGAGTATGCAGACCGAATAGAAGACTCTGATGTTCTTCTCGAGGATTTCCTGGACACATTCCAAGAAGAAACACACGAGGTGCAGCTGGCTCTTCTCACGGCCACGGTCAAGCTGTTCATCCAGAGACCTACTCGAGGATCGGCCATCGTACCCAAGGTGCTCAAGTGGGCAACGGAAGAAACAGACAATCCCGACTTACGGGACCGAGGCTATATGTATTGGCGTCTTCTTTCCTCGGCACCCGAGGAAGCGAAAAAAGTGGTCATGGGGGAGAAGCCTCCGATCACAGCTGAAGAGTCTGAGAAACTGGACCCTAGCACTCTAGAGGAAATGTGCCTTAATGTGGGGACACTGGCAACCGTCTATCTCAAGCCAGTCAACCAAGTGTTCCGCAGCGCACGGCCGCGAAAACTACAGGATTCGCCTGCTTTACAAAAGGAAGAGCTGCCAACGTTCAAGGCAGCTCAACAAGCCCGGGAGCGGTCTGCAGCCGAGCGGACTAAGCTGGACGTGACGACGAATGGCAATGGCAGTCTCAGCCCTAGCAATGGCAACGGCAACGGCACGGGCATGGCGGGTGCCGTGAATGATGCCGACATGTATTTTGCAAGTGTGGGTCGACAGAGCTCGTTTGGCGGAAGCCCAATCACTGCAGATCCAGTCGGGGGGATTGGAGGGGGGTGGGTGGTTAACCAGAATGAGCCGCAGCACATGGTGATTAGTCCAGGAGTCAACGATGGAAATCAAGACTTGCTGCTTTGAACTATCTGCAGAGCGGAGTGTGTACATAGACTAATAATACACTTACAAGTCAGACATGACTCGCCATTTCCATCAGGTCCGCGACATACCAGAAAAGTATGCTTGAACCGTAGGCTAGAGGAAACACCAAGCTATCAAAAGAACTGCACACTAACGTCGTATAACTTGAACCACTGCCGCAAATGTGTACCTCGCTCGGAAAGAAGCATGCCCAAGGCTATCATTAGCATGCTCAGCAGCCATGAACCCCGCCTTTGTCTGCTCTTCAGTCATCAGCCAGCAGTGGTGCCCTCTCCCTATCCTCGCTGACCACGTGGCCGCGCGGGAAAGGATCACGGCCCAGCAGACCGGGCACGCCAACAGCAAGACTGAGCACGAACAAGAGACCGCCAATAGTAAAAGCGAAGATCCACTGCAATTGCAGAATATGTGGGCGAGTGAGAAACTGACCCACTCCCGTTGCTAGATTGGGATAGTGTTAGCGGATAGTCCTTTTTTTTTCATGTGTTTTCGTGCAGGACGAAGAGAAAGGAAAAGAAAAACAACGTACAAAACGCCAGAAGGGACAAGGCAAATCCCATGGTGTAGTCCTTGTAGGCCACAAGGAAGAACAAGCCAAAAGCAAGCCACCCCCAGATGAAGAGATTGCAAACAATGCGGAAAGCCTCATGGTTGGTGTGCAGGGCAATGGCACCGCACCAGTCGAGGGCGACAAAGTTCCATGCAAGCGGGCCGCTGACGATACCAATGTGGATGGCGCGGGGCGTGGTGCTGTGTCGAAAGTAGGCAAAAGCCAGATTAAAAAAGTTGATGACGAGCAGGACCTCTGCGAGCCAAAAGTGGCTGCGGACGAAGAGATTGACAAAGCCAAAGAGCAGCAGGTTGTTGGCAATAAAATGAGAGCCAATATTTGCTGCTGCGGTCACGTACACCGTGTCGCTCATGTACAAGGCGTAAGCATACACGAGCTGCACGGCAAACAGAATCAGCCAATATATCGACGTGAAGAGGCTGCTTTGTGCAAATGGCGTGGGGATATTGTTTTTCCAGAAGCGGTGGGCGCCGTGGCCACTGGGGGCATGGAACGTGTAGTAGAAGGTCGTTATGACAAGGAGGAGGTAGCTGAGCGATGTGGTGATTTTGTAGAGGAGTATAGCCTGGGAGGAATGCTCATCGCGCTTTGCAAAGGGATTCAGGCTGCTGCGGCTTGAGCCATTGCTTGTGGGCGCAGATGACGCCATGGCAGCTGATGGTGGGGGGGGAATGCCGACGTTTACTGCAAATCAATGGAGACTCGAAGCAGACTTGACTGTGCTCTATGGCGGATGGAAGAGTGCCGGGGAGGGGGAGTAGCACGAGGGAGGGCGAAGAGGTAGGAAGAGGGGAAGAGAGGGGAGAAGAAATAGACAGCAGAAGGTAGGTAGGGCTAGTAAATAAAGAGGCGGAATGTACCTGCCTGGGATGAAACGCATAGGTACATACGACTACGCCACGCTCGCTTGCTTCGATCCTTGCAAACAAAAGAGTACCCGCTTTACCCTTTTGCCCTTGCCTCGCACCCAAAGCACGTCAGCCAGCCCTTGGCCCACGGCAGCACGGCCAAGCAGGAAACAACCCGGAGATAATAAAACGACAAAGATCAGCAGTGGTGAGAAAGTTTAGAACCCGAAAAGAGAAAAAGAAAGACGAAGAAGCAGCGCTCCCCTCTCTCCCCCCTCATACCTTGCCTTCATCTCGTCTGGTGCACATGGTCACCTCAAGCACGGGCATGGGGAGACTAGTGGCCAAAACCCAAACGTACGTCACACACGTACGCTAACGGAGCCATGCAGGCCGCATGTCGCGCCTTGGTCTGTCTTGCCATGCCTGTCTCTTAGAAGGGTAGTTCCCAGCCATGATTGGCAGACGGGCCGCCCACCCACATACAACCCTTGCACCCTTGTGAATGCGGGGGGACTGCAGCCATTGCCGTCAGGTCACTGCCCGCGTAATGCAATACGAACACTGCACGAGTACCACATGAGTACGGGATGGACAGATGGGCGCTTAGCCAAGATAGCCCTACATGCCTTCGCATATACACACACACACACACATACCACCAATCATCAGTAGACAAGAGGGCGGAAACTGCGTCCTGTGATCCAACACATTAATATGATAATTCAACCACATACACAGCCATGACGCGAATAATAAAACGTTCCCATTGGACAAAATTGCACCATCGGCGCTGACCACTGCCCAATGGTCAGACTGGGGTATCTTCTACGTGCGCACAAGCCTGGGCAACTACTACAAACCACCACCAACACTAGGTGTACACCTGGAATACTACTCTACAAAAGTCCCACGCTAAGCAATCGCTACCTCGAGGCTTAAATTGAAAGAAGGCCCGACTCATCAGCCCTTGGACCCTCAGATCCACCTCACGGCTCTTGACCCGATTCGCTTGCGCAGTACAGAAAAGGGAAGAGAGGAAAAAAAAAAGAATCCCCCGCTATTTGCCAACAAACACCCGGCCAGACATTGTCAGACAGATACAAGAATCCGACATGCATAACCGAGAAATAACCCCTCTAAATTACAATCGCTCTAATCTTGAACACAAATGCATACCAAAAACAAAACTAACTCGTCCATCAAGTCGAAACAAGGGTACGGCCAACACGTCGACAAGTGCTTTAGCGAATGCGTCTATCTGGCACCCTATTCCTTCTTGGCCCCTGTGCTCGTACCTGTTTGCCCTGCTCCATCAGAGCTCGACGCAAAAGGTATTGCGCCATTCGCCGTGAAGACGGGAAGATCACTCCGCTTGCTCGGAGGTGACATGGGTGCCAGCGCAGCCATGTCCGTAGTCTCGGCGTGAGTGTTGGCCACCCACTGCAAGGTTGCCGACGCTTGCGGGTCAGAGACATTCGATGGCGCTGCAAAACTCGGTGCAGTACCAAAGCTCTCACTCGTATAATTGACAAACTGAGGCATGCTCGCTGGTGGTGGAGGCGGTGGTGTGTCGGCACGAGAAGGTGGCGAAGCGTTTGTCAATGGTTCTGCCACGGTAACAAACGACGGCATTGGCAGGTGCTCACGAATCTGCTCGGGAGTTATGGCCATGTCGTGTAGCTCCGTCGGTGGCTGCACGATTCCACCAGAAATCCGTCGATCAACTCCCGGGGCCCCATCTAGAACTTGGGTTCCATCAGGAGACTGTGGGGTACCGTTTTGCACCAGTCCAGATGCAGCCTGAGATGAAATCGGCTGAGGCTGTTGCAGAGTCGCCGCGGCAGCAGCTTGCACGTAGGGATCGTCAGGCATAGGTATAGCTGTAGGTGCCTTCGATTCCTGGGGAGAGGTAACCCTGGAAGATTTCATTGCCCGTCCTGTGCCTTTTTTAGCAGTGCTCGTCGCTTTTGCTCCAGACTTGGCAGGAGCTGCGCGAGCCGCTGGCGTTTTTCGTGTCCCGGTCTTCTTTGAAGCTTCTGCAGCCTTGAGCTGTTCTTCTCTCTCTTTTTCACGAGCGTCATGCTCCTCCTTCGAAGGCATTTTCAGTGTAATGCGTTTCAGACCAGAGGTCAGTGCCTCAACATCGTCATTCTCCTTACCCTTGAGTACGGCATTCGTGCTGGAGTAGTCTGATTGCGCGCGTGGTGCAGAAGGACGCTGAGGAGCGCGAGCTGCAGCCACTGCTGTCTGGCCCCGTGCTTTCTTCAGACCAACCTCATTGACGGGCGCTGCTGAGGGAGCTGCACCTCTTCTGTTCGTTGCTACATTGGGCTCACGACTCGAGCTTCTACGGTCTCCTATTGAAGACACGCTCGAGGCAATACTCATGCGACGCGAGGCAGATGACACTGGCGGAGCCTCGGTGCTGGCTGGAGCGAAGTCAGCGATGGTCTGCCTCCTGCTTGCTCGAGACTCCTTGTGATGCGACTTCTCGTCTCCCGAGCTACGCTCAACGTATGAAGGCGCAGCTTTGCGGCCACGCAACTGCCGCCCTGACTTGTCCACATGTACAGACGTCAGTACTGGCGGAGCCGGTTTCTCTTTCTTTGCTTTTACTTCCATCAGGTCTTCTGGCTTGTGGCTACGCGTCTGTCGATCAGTAGGAATCAACAGACTGCTGAGAGCGTGGGCAGCAGTAGCCCAATCAACCTCTGGTGGAGGAGGTGTGGGCGCTCTCGAGGGACTGGAGGCATATTTGGCAGAGAGATTACGGGTAAGCTTGGAAGGATCAACGACTTTGGCAACAAAAGACTGCGTGGGCGATGAGAAGTGAGCATTAGGTCCAGGGGGCGGCTTCTTTGGAACGGTCAAGGGAGCAGGGTTGACAAGATTTTCGAGTTCTGTTAGATGGGTCGAGTGCCACCAAAAAGGATCATACCCTAGAGGCGTCGCTTCCGTCTCGACAGACTGCATCAAGACATGCTGATCGTCGACACTGAGGGCACTAAGTCGTTCGCGCACAGGAGACGCAAGGCCTGTTGTGAGCTTGGCGTCGGTCCAGACTTGGCCATCTACAAGACCACTGAGATGGCTCATGACTCCACTAGTGAGCGCTCGGTCGCTATAACCACCTTCAAGAACGGAGATGACACGGCCTTGGACAGATGTACCCTCCTCCTCAGCCAGGCGGACAACATCACGAGTGAAACGGGCGTAGAATTCGGTAGGTACGTTAACAGAATGACGCTGCATGCCTGCAGTCTCCCATTCGCTTGCGTCGAACCCGGCAGACAGGAAAATAGCAGCCTTGGGTGCCGGATGGTTTGGTGAAGTTCGTAGACGATTGGTGTGATGCCTGAGATACTGCCGTGTCTTCTCGAGCAGTACCATGTACTTTTCTTCGTAGATGGCCCAGAACTGTTCCACAGTCTTCCAGGGCTGCAAATGCACGTTCCAGATGGACTGGCCGTGTGCGTTATCGATACACAAGCTGGCGGCCTGGACCTTGTCGTCATCACCGTCTTCGCAGGGATATGAGTTAATATCGTGCAAGCTGAAGTAGCCAATGGATGTCTTCTTCCAGTTGGGTGTATTCTTGGACATGTTGTGTACCTTTTTGTTTCGGGCCCAGGCGATTGCTTGCGACCCATCTCCGTGGTGTAGGTCAAAGTCGATGATGGCGGCGTGGGTGAGGTTGTACGTCATTATGGCGTGCTCAATGCCGACATGTACATTGTTGATCCAGCAGAAACCAGAGGGGAAGTCGTCAGAGCAATGGTGACCTGGAGGACGAATGCAGACAAAAGCCCGTGAAGGCCCGTCGCCTGAGCTTGTGCCCTGGAAGACAGCATCAACGGCATCCAAAACACCTCCGAGCGCACCCTGAAAGGCATTCAAGGACTCGGGACATAGGTACAGGTCTCCAGCATGCAACTCCTTCTTCGACGCCTGTCCTGAGACTGCAGGCGAATCCCGAGCCAGTTCCTTGCCTGTCGAGGCCAACTTCCTCTCGGCGTCGTCGCATAAGGACTTGAGTTCATTCATCCACTTTATACCGTGTACGTTGGTAACGACAGGCGACGTAATGTCGACAGCGCGTGAGGTCTTGCGGATCTTGAATGGGACGCGGTCCGGAGGGTTGTGGTGTGGATGGGGTGGGTGGCTGCCGTCTGCGTGTCGCTCTCCCAGCCGGACATAGGCTGTCGATATACCCAAGACACTGGCCAGGATCCTCTCTGGCCGCTCCATGATGAGGCTGAGGGTGCTCTTGGCCGTCTTGGGCCTGGAGAAGCGGTGGCCGTAGCATTGGTCGTGGACAATGACGACGGTGCCCGCGTTGACGGCGCCGGTGATGCCCTCGTGGCGGGCCAATTCCTTTTTGAAGTAGTCAAGGGCAACGTCACAGGCGCGCAGGGGCGGCTTGTCTTGGTGACACGAGGTGGCCAGCGGGCTCTTTGGCATTGGCGACTGCATCATGGGGTTGAAGGACGCACGGCGCGAGGCAGAAGCCCGAGGGGCGTCGCCGCGTAGGGATGAAGTGGACGACTTTCGGGTGAGGCCCGGCGTCGAGGAGCGGAAGCTGGCTACGCTAGGGCTGCGCTGGATTGAGGGGGTAGCCTTGAAGTTGGGCGTCGAGGGCGCACGGCGGGGTGGTGTGGGGTTGAGGACGGCGGGCGAGTGCGGCTGCGGGTGCGGCTGGGGGAGCGGCATGTTGGTGGTAGTGGTGGTGGTGGCGGCGGCTGTTTGCAGGGAGCGGCGCTTCAGCGGGAGTGAAAGGAGGTTCGCGTCATTGTTTGTTGTCGTTTGCCTGGCTGGCCGTGGTGGGGATGGCGCTGCAGCGGGGCTTGACTGTCGTTGGCTCTGCATCCTGGCACTGGGAGGCCGTGTCGCACGACCCGGATTGCCCCGTTGGCGTCGTCGAGGCCCGTCTCGCTGGCAGACGTCTGGTGGTGTGGAAGAAGCAACGGGCGCTATGACGGAAGAACAAGGTCGCGTCGCCCTCCCTGCAACCCAGGCCAGACCAAGTCCCACCTGCGCCTAGTAGTAAGCGAGCGAGCGAGCAAGCTGCAAGCCCCGAGCATCTGTTCCTGCATCCATCCACACTAACAACGCTCCCAGAGACACGCCATGACGTCTACGAGCCTGTATCAGGGGCTGGTGGAAGTGGCTTCAGTGTGAGTGTGTGACTTGGAAGATGCCGGCTGCAATCCACTCGCCAGTCTGCCTGCAAGCAACGACGGGTGCCGACATGGGGCGGTAACGATTCTACTCACTTTGAGCCAAGTGTAGGCATGTGTAGACTTGGACATGGGATCCCTGGTGCTGCATTGCATCCACGAGGGAAAACAAAACGCTTCAGTAGTGGAATGAATTTGATCACAACAGCAATCAGTGTGGGCTCAAAGAAAGCAACGCGTTTCAAGCCCTGGCACAAGCAAAGTAGACTAGACGGCCAATATGTAAGCAAGCAAGTATGTGTGGCATCATGTATCCACCACATCTCGCGTATCGCACAGGTGAGGAAGCCACGATCCAAGTGCATGTGTCCGTAGCGCCTGCACGTTGAACAACAAGCCCAAGTCGGCCCAAAATGGAAGCCACGACCCCCTCCCCCCCCCCTATTCCTTCAATGGCAAATCCATGTCTAACATTCTTAGCACTCTAGCCCCCCTTGGTGGCGATGTTGAAACAACCTCAAAATGATGCACAGCAATATGCATCCAGAAGCCACCAGATACAGCATCTACCCCGTCTCCCTAAAGTCTTTCCCAGGAACACCCTGTGCAGCAGCAACTACTCGTTCTCAGCTTCGACAACCCTGGGGAGCAGGCCTGTGGAAGAAGGCCATCGGTTTCCCTCATTGAATCTTTGGCGACGTGGTGGCTTCAAAAAGCTGATTTGCGTCGCCGGCGCAGACAAGGGGACACGAGCAATAGTACTAGTAGTATGCTTGCTCTGCCCGAATTCCCCAAGCTTGCTTTCAAGATACTGAATGCGATCCTCTTTCTCTTGCATGTTGCGCATCTGCTCTTGATACTTTGTCGATATTTGCTCATACTCGCTGTAAATCCGATCGAACCGTGCGTTTGCATCGTTGATCTCATTCAGCAGCCGCACATGTGCGCCGTAATGCTCGCTCTTCAGTCCGACCGTGTGGCGGCCATGGGCTTCTGTCAGGTCCTCGAGCTGCTTGTTGTGAATGCTGCTAATGTCCTTGGACAGAAAGCCAGCCAGCGCTTTGCTGGTGGAAAACTGCGTGAACAACATTGCCACGACCGCCACAAACACCGCCATGACAAGCGTCATCTCGCGCTCATTGATGAGCTCAGACTGAGAGTGTCAGTATGCAAACACAAAAGTTAATGTGTTGTGGGTGACATGCCTTGGCCCATACGGACACGAGCAAGCCGAAAATGCTTGAGCAAAGAAACAAGGCAAACAGGTCAAATCCAGTGAGCTCCATGGGTGCAGTCTACTTGCTTACGGACTTGGTGAGTGAGGGGCCGATCAACACATTATTATTCTGCCTCGAGCACCAAACGACCCCTTGGCTTGGCAACCGAACTTGGTCGACGACTGGAGTAGGGCCAAACGATGCGCCAAAAAGCACACATGATGCCCAGAACTCGGTTGATGGGTGCTAGAGCTGATCTTCTTGCTTAGTACACCTGCAGCTTCTTGACTAGATCTACCCTCTGCCGTGGTTCGCAACATGGACACGACAATCACAATTAGACCATCACTCTGCCATGCACTTAAAACGAGGCCAAGCTGTTTTAATAGATTTACATTATATAGCCATTAAAGGCGCAAATTTGGCTATTGTACATCAAAGTGGCTCGAAGTCAGACGGGAGCTCGCATAATGCCATCGCCATGAATGCCCAACCTCCCTTCAACCACCAAACGCCATTTGAATATCCCTTTTGAAGAAGCTACAAACTACCAGGAAGACGCCATATCGATGCAGTAAGACAGTCCAAGGAGAGAAGGTGGCGCCTCTATGCAATAGCTGCTGATGCATCTAAGAAAGATCCATGGGCTCTACATTACTGCCACCAGGCGATGCGAAAGGTTGCTGCATCTTCGCCGTGTTGGGTGCTGGTTGCGAGAATCCATTGTAAGGTGGCGGGGCAGGAATATTGATGCCGGCGTTTGCGTGGTGCTGATGGCCGTGAGGAGTTGCCATGTAGCCGACTGGACTGTGGAGGTAGATGGGAGTGGCTGTAGGAGTGGAAGAAGTGCGCGCTGGCTTCCGGCCGCCAATGCGCTGAGCTCGGGGAGCTGGGAAGCAGGCATTCTTGACGCGTGTCTGGAACTCCTGAGCAAAATTGTCGTAGGGCTTCTTGTCCTCGCTTGTCCTCCATCCCATCTTGTTCTTCATACACTCGGCCTTGCGATGACTGATGGTCGAGCCCTCAATGCGGATGCCGTTGGCTTCAAAGCGGCGACAGCAATCGGACCGCGAAAGAATGAGGAGCACTACCAGCAGACTGACGTTATCGTTATCAAGGAGATGGGGGCAAAAGTCGCAAACGTTGCAAGCAAATCGCCGCATTTCCTCAAGATCCCTGGTATCAGTGCAGTTGACAAAGCGCTCAGCCATCGAGTAGGGCCGCACCATGTCCCGACAGATATGATTCTGGAGAACATTGGCGACTGAGGACACTGAGACGGGGTAGATGCTATTGCGATCAATCTTGCTTGTCGCTGATGATGAGACTGTGCCGGCAATATACACAATCTCAATGTCGTCAAACGGGCCACGGTCGAGCTTGAGATCTTTGAGCGTCTTTCCTTCTTTCTGTGCCTCCTTGATGATATCGGCATTCTTGACGCTGGCTTCGCGTGCAGCCTTGACAGCCTCGCGTGGAGTAGTGAAGCCGTATTTCTTTGCAAGTGCAACCGAGTCCTCGTGCATCTCAAACTTGGAAAGCTTGCGCTCAACATCCGGAGCGCGTATCCAGTCTTCGGACCAGGGCTCTTCGGCTAATACCTTGTAAAAGACTTTGGTAAGAGCGCGAAGCTTAATGTCATTGTCAGACATTACGCGTTGGCCAAAGTAGAGCTCGTCAGTTTCAGAAAACGCAGTCTCGATGAAAGTCTTGCGATCCTTTTGGGTAAGTTGGCCACGAGAGGGGTCATTCTTCCATTCCTGAATAATGTTCATGAATTTGGCGTGGAATATATCATCAAAGTGTTTGGAAGCAGGTATAGGTGTCGCTGTACATGGCGTTAGGTCTTAACCGGACATATCTCGAATGGACATTGACTCACAGTTGGGGGTGGGGTGCTGCTGTGGTGGCGACGAGGGTAAGGTATTAACAGTCTGGGCGATTGGAGCAGGTGACATGTTGATCCAAGCGCGACAGATGACCTGATATACCGAATGGGGTAACTTGAACACTTGCAAGTCAGTATGTAATTACAGAGAAGAAAGGTCCAGAAACGGGCCGGCCACGGTTGAGATAGACGTTTGCGGTTGAGGCCGAGTGCTGCGGGGTGGTTGGGGTTGTCAGAACAAGAGTGTAGGTGAAAACATTCACGCTCGCGTAGCTAGCGCTGCTAGGGGTCTGCTTGGCAGAGCATTGGAGCTGCACGTGACGTGCCGTCACCCCAGCCAAATTGTGGTCCAAACGACATGGTTGTAAACGGCCTAGGATAAAGTTTTGTCGCGTGCACGACGACACGCGAGAAGAGAGATTTCTCTCTTTACTATCTTATGAAACTATGTATCACGGATAACTTCATCGTATGTTTTGGTGTGTCCTTGCTGCTGTCATTCCACTTCACCGATTACCAAAATATATTGCCACACAGAAAGTACTTGAATGCATAGGTCCGTGAGCAGTATCTTGGCCAGGTTCAGCTCCATTTGATGTGCTTACCATACACGACGATCGATATTTCATCCATTTCATCAACTGTTCATGCTGCTACAATCACAAAGGCAAGATCACGAGATTGGTTGGGATTCAAACACAGAATGACAGAAGAGGCAACCTTGGGTATTGAAAACGCCCCGCATGCTGTAGCCCGGATGTACCCTTTCCAGACGACTTGTTTAATAGGTGACTCACAAGATCCATTTGTGAGCATGATATGATTGAAGTGTCTGATTCTCAAGATTCGAATATACTCTACAGAAATCAAGGTGTTAACGATCTGGTGCATTTTCAGTGCATCTGTTACGCTCCCTTGCCGTGAATGCAAGAACGCGACACAAAGCGCCGTTCAAAGTAAGGATATCCGAGGAAACACGGATGTAGCAGGTATTCGGCTGACTAAACAACTAGGTGGGCAGCATTGTTCATACAAGTCAGCTCCATGGCACTACTCATCAAGTGCATTCAATCAATCCTATATGTATACAACATGCCAGCTCGCTTCTAATATTTGGCAATGATTTCATCAAATCATAGCTATTTTGACCAAATTCATCACATCTACCGTTTACATATAAATTCCATTTCACGTCTATTTGCAAAATTCAATGAAAACGTCCATGAGCGGTAACCTTGTGAATTGGGACAGAGTTGGTGAGGAACAGGGCTTCATTTACCGTAGGGATGGGTAATAAAAAGATTATACCGTATTGACTCTTGAAGATTGATTTGTATGCATTGATTGTCGAGGGAAGTAATGAAAAAGATATTGCCTCAATCTTCGAACCTAACTTACCCTACAGTCAAATGATATGTTTTGGAGGTGCCGCTTACAAACTTGTGATGTTTCTTAGATGGGCCATTGGTCATGAGTTCTACATCCTCTTTCGCAATTGTCACATGAATTGAATGTCGGCGCCATATGCTGCCTCCCGTCGGCTACAATGTCACACAGGGCTTTATCCTTCTTATCAGAGCCACATTGCGCAAGTGACTTATCCTGAAAACTCTCATACTGAATCCGTGATATAGCTTGTTGGTCTGTAGAGTCAAAAGCTGCTTATGCTCAAGTTTGCAACGATTTTGTTTCACCCTCACCTTCTCTCGGCAAACCGCCCTTGATAGATTGAACCGGTCCTTTTGTCACGATATGATTCACTCAGCAGCTATTATAGCAGGAATACTGACCGCTGTTTTCACTGTTCTGACTTCCGGTTTCGGGACTATTGTATATATCAATCGTCGACGACATCAGATTCGCAACAAAAGCAACTTCTGTGCAAAGACTAATGCTCCTTCTTCACCCAAATCTTCACGCTCTCAGATGTTCAGTTCATCGGCATGCACTACTGACTTTACGAAGCGTACGCAAGACTACCATAGCCGATGTTCGAGCCTGGAAAACGGTCCTGGGCCAACTTTTGTCAAGAAGGGTTGGACTTCTATGCAGAGCAACTTCCACAGCATCATGGATACTAGTAATCTGCCCTCTGTGCATGGGCCTATTATCGCTCCATCTGATACTTGTAATAATCTCACTGTGCCTTCTGCCAGGGCTACTGTGGGTGCTGATGAAGGAACACCTGTGCCAAACATGATAATTGAACCAATGGCTACAGGTGCAATCACTTTGACGGCCGCAAGGGCCATGAAGATCAAGCGAGGACAGGAAGATGCGTCGATAAGCAGGCTGAGTAGCTTTCATCTAGCCGTGCTGGATATTGGCTGGGGAGACATTCAAATTGGAGGTAACGAGGAAGCAACTAAGTCAAACAAACCGAGTGTTTCGACTGTGTTAGATGTGAGCAAACGACCAGGCAGCTATACTGGTGTGTGGCCTTGATATGCGTGGGGCACTTGCCGCCGGTATACAAATCGTGTTGAGAGCTGAGAAGGACTGGTTAGGGAGGTCTTCAAGGAGTTTGTTTTTGAGAGTTGTCTCATCGAGAGATCAGAATAGAAAGATGACTGCCATTGGAAAGGAAAAACGTTCAAGAAGGAGAGAAAATCAATGACAGCCAACGATGGATAGAACATAAGCCAAATATGTCTTCATGTTGACAGCACCGGATTCGCACTCAGGAATGACACTTCCAGTCAGGAAGCTACACACCTTGTCACATCATCACACTAGTGTCACGTCAAGTATAAGGGCAAGGGGAAGGGAAATGGCAATCAAGCGTCGTCCTCGTGCCCAAGAACACGAGAACTCAGCGACACCTAGTGGGGGGAGAACCTTTTTGTTTCATTGACTCCTGATCATCATGCCGCCGTATATAGCCGTAAAACCTTGCCATAATCGTGGCAGAAGAAACCCTTTCCCAGACACCATGTTTTCAGAAAATCGAGAAGGGAGGAAGAAGGGAGACCGTCGGATCGTGGATTTGCATTCGCATCTACGAGCGGCCTGGGCGGTCGTTGAAGCGACGGGGGCGCTCGACGACTTGTTGCTGAGAGACAGCGACGACGTTGGTGGGGATGCTGTCGAACTGTTGCTCAAGTTAGTGGACTGCATCGAATCTCGATTGGCACAAAGTGAATGCTTACACCCATGCTCTTGAGCAGGTCCTTGGTCTCCTGGTCGACGTCGAGCGAACCAGACTCGCTGTTCTGAGTGAAGTCGAGAGCGGAGATTTCGGGGACGTATTGATCCTTTCGCTCACGCTCCTCTTCTTGGAGCTTGAATGAGATACCACGGACGGGACCACGCTGGATACGCTTCATCCTGCGACTTGTTAGCCACCGTGATTGAACAGATAAAGTTGATAATCGTGCTGCAGCTGGAGTTATGGTGAGAGCGATAGGTTTTCGCGAGTCCTGGAAGGCTGCCATTCAGCCGTCCAGCACCTCAATCGCCAATTGCTCCCAGCAAACCCTCAGCAGCGCACTTGCACATACAAATGAGTGGTGTATCCGGCAATCTTGTTCCTGAGCCTCTTGGACGCGATAATGGCAATCTCATCGCAAATCCTCTTGTTGGTCTCGAAGTCCAGAGACAGCTTGGGGTAGTAACGCTCAATGATGACCTTGGCGGACTTCTTGACGGTCTTGGTTCGGACGCGACCCATTTTGGCGACTTTTTGTGTGAGCTGGGAAAAGAAGTTGTCGTGGGAAGGGGCGGTGGCTGTCTGGTTAGTGGGATTGTCGCTGAAGAAAGAGTTGGGAGAATGGGGTCGATATTTCGGCAAGTGTGTGCGTGGTGGTCCGTGCGTGGTGGTCTAGTGCGGATATGGCATGGCGACTGCGCTATCTTCCCCCACAGCGACAGGGCTGTATTGCACTACATCCTACAGCATAGTACATAGGCATGGGTTTTGGTTCGCCATTGAAATTCTGTGCATATGTATATTGGTAAAAACAATGGCGTTGCCAGTTTTGTGTGCAGAAAGGAAGAATTGATATGATTCGCTTGCTAAGTACGCTATATGAAAGAACAAAGCAGACTGTACAAATGGAATGGGAAGCTTGTTGCAAAGAGAAAAGAATCGAAGATGCTCGCTTTAAGAATCTAAGCAACGTAGGCCCGGACCTTCTGAATTCAACCCCGCAGCCCTATGGCTATGTAATCCTCAAATCGAAGCAAATGTTGCGGCGGCCTATATTCCCCAAACCACTCGACAATGAAGGCCTAATGCCCGCCTTCAGCACCGCCTTCAGCACCGCCACTTTCTGCCGAAGCACCGTGACCAGCTGGATTTGGGAAGTAAAAAGCGCAAACAGCGATGATGATGTAGGTCATGACGCAAAGTACACCTTCGAGGTAGTTGGACTTGCCGTCACGAAGGAACGAACCGACAGTGAGTACTGCGAGCACTAGTGCAACGGCATCGAAGATGGAAAAGTTGTAGTCCATGCCAACGCCAAGACCCCAGCCAACCAGGACAACTAGAGGAGCGTTGAGCAAGGCCGTCTGGATCGAGGCGCCGAGAACGTGAGCAAGGGCCATGTTGATCTGGTTGTCGTAGGCTTCGTCAATGGCAAGGAGATGCTCGGCAATCTTCTCAACAAGTGGAATCAAGATCAGACCGACAAAAGCGTCGCTGATTCCGCGCTCCACGATGTGGGGGATTTGCTGAACCAGGGCGATGGCGACGAGTGACACGCATGCCAAGGAGATGGCGAGGGCTACCAAGACTTCAATCATAGTGAGCTTGGGCTTCTTGAGCTCCTTGTGACGGTCCTTGTCCTTTGCGTCGTCCTCTTCGTAGATCTCGTGGAGCAGACCATCGTGGGAAACCGTCTGGAATACAATGTAGATGAGATAGCCGACAATGGAGATGATGGCTACGCCACGGGAGATGAGGCGGGTATTGTATGCAATGTCGACATTGCTTTCGTAGTCGGGGTTTTGATTGAGGTAAGAGTAGAAGACAGCAGGGAGGACAAGAGCCACTATGGGGCATTAGCACAGCCGAGTATGTGGGAGGGTGGGGGTATGGGCTTACTGGCAGCAACGAGCATGAAGCCAGAACCGTTTTCAGAAATGGCCTCGTGGAACTCCTGCTGGTTGTGTTTGAGTCCACCTGCAATGAAGCTAGATTTTGACGTTAGATGACAGCGGGAACAAGGGCAGGGGCACCGGAGGCGTACCATGAACCCAAGCAGAGCAAGAGATTGGCGAGAATGGAGCCCAGGATGGCAGCCTTGATGACCTGAACATTGGAGTCGCCCTTTGAGGTTCGGAGCAAAACCATGAAGAGGATGATTTCAACAATGGAGCCAAAGGTTGTCTCGAGCACAACGGCAAACGATTTGTTTGGCATCTTGCGGGAGAACTCCTGGCCGGCGAAGCCCAGCATGTTGGCAGCAGGCAGCATGGCGATGTAGTTTGTGATGAAGATGGCAAGGTGCCATTCCGGCTTTACAAAGTGCTGCGAGAGGGGTCAGCATGGTGGGCGGGTTGGGTGGAATAGTTTGCATGTGCAGCAAGGCTCACTGACCAGGGCGATGGCGACGGGGACAATGGGCCAGAGCAAGTTGACGAGCATAGACGGGGTGCTGCTACTCTTGCCGCTGATGACGAGGAACTTGATGGGGTGGAAGCCGCTCCTGCCACTCTCGCCCTCGGGGTGGATGCCTTTTGTGACCTTGTGGCCATTGTGGTTGTACTGCGGCAGTGACTCGCGCCGCCGGCCACGATGGTCTTCTGAGGGCCGTCGACTACGAGGCTTGTCGGAGCTGTATGCCCGGTCGCGCGAGGAGCGGTGGCCGTGGGTGTGGGCGTGGGGGTAGTCGTGCGAGGGACGCGAGCTGTGGGCCATGGCTGGGACAATGGCAAATTGGCAGGGGTGGATTGTGTAGTTGATTGCGGCGCTCGGGGCCACTACTGACGCCGTCAGGTTCAGGATGAGCGGGCGTGCGAGGTGTTTGACATGAGAGGGGGGAGGGAGGGGGGCAGGTCAGGGCAGAAGGGAGCAGGAGCAGAGGAAATAAAGGATATAAAAAGGAACGAAACACCAAGCACACGATGGACAGCTGGAGCATGTAAAGGGCGCCGGCGTCATCTCGGGCGGCCGTCGCTGTGGTGTGTTTCCCTGTTTGCCCGTCGCGGGCCGTCGTAACAATGGCTCGCAGCTCGCAGCTGGCAGCCCCATGGGCTGGGGCACACAGCCTCGATGCTCGTGCTTGGTCCGCCAGCCAGACTTTGCTGCACCACATATACACCGAAACTCTGCAACCTGCAACGTCGCGCCCGCATCCGCGCCCGGCCATTGGCTCTGGCCTGCCCATTCTCACTGTCCGTCTGGCCTTGATTGCTGCAGACACGTCACCAAGCATCGTCCGCTGTGTCCTGGCGATGCTTGACACGCCTTGGCCTACCAGCCACCGTCGCAAGGGGCGCCAGCCTTGTCCCTGTTTCTCGCCGTCTCATGGAACATGCACACAGTGACAGCATGTCCTACCGCTACTCTGCAGGAACGACTAAATCCCGCACCCTTTCCATTCATACTTACCCTGTACTTACTTTACATGGGGCTAACGCCGAAACGACGCCCCCTCGAAACGTTTGCATGGGCACCCTCACAGCCGCCATGCTATGCTATGCTATGCTTTGCAGCGGGCTACGGGCTATGGGCTGCGGGCTGCGGGCTGCGGGCAGCGGCGGTTGGTCTCCATAGCCGCCACCATGTCGTCGCTTGCACCTCAATCTGCATTCCCCCTCCCCGCAAAGACGATCATCCCCCACCGTAACTAAATACAGAGAACGCTTTGCCTCTAGCTCCGATGCGCCAGTAAATGTGGTCATGAACAGCCATCATCATCATCATCATCATAAGTAGCTATCTCGTTTGCAACCCATCATGTCAGCGCATGCGCAGCTCAGCGACATGCAATTACATACTTCCTTCAATAAGTACATACCCTAGGGACTTACCTGCTTACATTATCGACATGCCCTGGACCTCGGGGGCTAGCGCTCACTACGTGCATGGCAAACAAACTATATCCTCAAACACGCGTCTGGAATCAGAGTGATAGCGTGTATTTAAATACTCTCTCTACATCCAGCTCAGCCTCCTCCGAGACGACATCCTCAATGCGCTGGAAAAAGGAATCCTACCTGTGCGACGTGACCTGGCCTGGTGCACGGGGACAGGCGTCATGGGCAGGCGCGTGTGCGTGTTAGCGTCACGGCAACAAGACGACCCGCCCGTCAAACAAACACCGGCACTGACTGTCATCCCTCGTCCTGCCACATACATCGCGCTGCCCCTTTCCATTTGCCCATCATGGTCTTCCTGTCCGGCTTTGCGCTGTGCGCAGCCGTAACCAGCGCCACTGCGCTTCAGATCCCACTGCTGTCGTCGAGCAACCAGGCGCTGCTCGGCCATCCCCAGGGGACTAAGCCGCTGGTCAACTCGACGGAGCTTCAGGACCTCATCAGTGGCGATAGATTGATGACGCGCGCAAAGAAGCTGTATGAAATTGCCAAACTTGGTGAAGCCGAGTACAACCATCCGACCAGAGTCATTGGTAGCGCTGGTACGCCTTCTTCACGTCGTGTGTGTGTGTCCATGTCAAGACGATGAGACTGACCCCCCACTGTAGGCCATCTCGGCACCCTATCATACATCTACGAGACTCTGCTCGAGCTTGGAGACTACTACACCATCTCCAACCAGTCCTTCCCTGCCGTGTCTGGCAACGTCTTCGAGTCACGCTTGGTCATTGGCGATGGCGTGCCCAAATCAGCAGCTCCCATGGGTCTGACCCCAGCAACCAAGGACAAAGAGCCCGTACACGGCGATCTCGTCCTCGTTGACAACCAAGGCTGCGAGGCATCCGATTTCCCCGACTCCGTGGCGGGTAACATTGCCTTTATCAAGCGTGGAGTATGCCCATTTGGCACAAAGTCCGAGCACGCGGGTCGCAAAGGCGCTGTGGCGGCTGTCGTATACAACTACGAAAAGGACCCTGTTTCGGGCACTTTGGGAACACCATCGCCCAATCACATTGCGACCTTTGGTCTCTCTGGAGAGGAAGCAGAGCCAATCTTGAAGGAGCTTAAACAGGGAAACCACGTTGATGGCATCGCTTATATTGATGCCGAGGTCAATGAAATCCAAACCGTCAATATTGTCGCTCAGACGACTGAAGGCGATTCCGACAATTGCGTCATGCTCGGCGCCCACAGCGACAGTGTGACTGAGGGCCCTGGTATCAACGACGATGGCTCGGGTACAATATCTCTGCTCGAGGTAGCTTCCCAGCTCACCAAGTTCAATGTCTCCAACTGTGTCCGATTTGCGTGGTGGGCCGGCGAAGAAGAAGGTTTGCTCGGGTCTGATTACTATGTTGCCTCGCTCTCCGACCAGGAGAATCAAAAGATCCGTCTGTTCATGGATTACGATATGATGGCCAGTCCTAACTTTGCCTACCAAATCTACAATGCCACCAATGCCGTGAACCCGATAGGATCCGAGGAACTTCGCGATTTGTACATCAGCTGGTACAAGGATCAGGGCCTAAACTATACGTTTATTCCGTTTGATGGTCGCAGTGACTATGATGGATTTATCCGCAACGGCATTCCAGGCGGTGGTATTGCGACTGGCGCTGAAGGTATCAAGACAGAGGAGGAGGCTGGCATGTTTGGCGGCAAGGCAGGGGACTGGTATGACCCATGTTACCACCAACTTTGTGACGATGTCGGCAATGTCAACATCACAGCCTGGGTCGTCAACACAAAAGTAAGTTTTTTTTTCCCCATCTCCCACGGTGTCCACGTACAAGCAATTTACTTACACGCCATAGCTCATTGCTCATTCGGTTGCGACCTATGCCCAGTCTTTCAAGGGATTTCCTAAGCGCGAGCTTGAGGTTGCTGCCAAGTCAACGGTGTATGGAGATAACGTCAAGTATCACGGGGACCATATGTACATCTAGCTATTTAATGTTTTCAATACTGGCTTTATCGAATGAAGAACACTTTTCCAGCAGTTTGCAGGCAAGCCCAACCCCTCATTACTTGTGTATGCATACAGCATTCCAATAGTTTCCTATTGCCCCTTTACAGCCCAATATCACGACACATCTCGTACTGTGGCCTGGCGCAAACGGCCTTGTTGACAAAGTTCACCACAACATCTCTCTGCGCGACAGGTGTAATGAGCTTGGTACACCCATGTCGCACAGAACCGATAAACACTTGTAAAAAAAAGCGTCTTTCGTACACCCTGCCACATCTATCTTGGAGGATTGCCGAGACGATAGATGATTATATTCACCGATGGTACATGTGTAACTCGATCATCAGGCAAACTCAGGCGCAGAGGCGTCGGCCAGATTTCGCCAGCACCCCAGTGGCTCCCCCCACTGGTGTGCTCCAATTCGGCAACAACCGTGCTCGGTGCCTGTCCATGTCCCGACACTCCGATGCTGGGCTACGGACTTCCGCAACAGACATCCCAACGGCACTGTAACAAGCGCGATGCTGCTTAGCAACCAAGCAAAACTACTTAGATTGTCCATCCAACCCTGCTCCCAATCCTTTGTGCCCACTAAATGCTGCGTACGATATCCTTCGCTGACGTCATTCAAACGCAGTAGATTAGCTTCCGGCCATTGATCTGGTTGAAAATGATTCACGACATCCGTACTAGGAAATACCTGATCTGTGCCCCTAGAACCAGTTGGGGTTGTCTCATGCGGAGAAAGAGCAGTTCAGGTCCCGAGAAGGATCTAGGGGATAGCGTGTGCAACCATTTGCCCGTGTCCAAGGGCTTCAATAGCCTTAAATTGCTCAGCTGAATCCTCTCTGCCTTCGTTGTCCACACTTTCTATCTCCACTCAACCATTCAACCATTCAGTCCCTCTTAAAACCACTTCTTCCTCCGCAGAAATGTCCACATCATCCACTGCCCGTCTCAATGTTCTGATATCTGGCTCTGGTATTGCAGGACCATGTTTTGCTTACTGGCTAAATCGCCTCCTTCCATCCTCACAAATCACCATCATTGAACGTAGCCCCGAACCACGCTTAGGTGGCCAGGCAGTAGATCTTCGTTCATCGTGTCTGCCTATTGTAAAGAAAATGGGCCTGTTGGGCAAGGTAAAAGAATACAATACAACTGAGGTCGGAATGCAATTTGTATACCGGGATGGCAAAACAAGAGCGACTTTTGAGGCAACAGGAGAAGAGGAACGTCAGAGTGGTATGTCCTGGGTCAAACTTTCCTGGAATATCTTTTCATGTTGCCATATGAGAGGGATCGCTGAGACGGGAAACTGGTAAAAAAAAAGCTAACTAATAGCAGCAACGAGCGAGTACGAGATCCTCCGTGGGGACATGGCGCGCATCGTTTACGACGCTGTGAAAGACAACCCTAAGATAACCTTCATTTTTGATGAAATGATCACAGCCATCGACGAGAAAGAAGACGGAAAAGTAGAAGTCACTTTCAAAAACAAGACTGCAACTACAAAATATGATTTGGTTGTAGGTGCGGATGGTCAGATGTCACGTACCCGACGCCTCGTCTTCGGCCACGGTCCCAAAAACGACGATTACTTGTACCGCCTAGGACAATACTCCGCCTTGTTCACTATGCCGCGCGATCCAACTGATACCCAATATGCACAATGGTACAACGCATCACGCGGCCGCCTATTTCTCTTACGACCAGACCAGTACGGTACAACGAGAGCATACCTTGCAGTCACCGATGCAAATCTTTCCCGTTTTGACGAGATTGATCGCCTCCTGAAGAAGGGATCAAGAGAAGAACAGCAAGCATGGTTTGAAAAAGAGTTTTCAGACGCTGGATTCCAGGCAGAACGCTGTATCCGAGAGATGAAGAAGGCAGATGATTTCTACATGCAGCAGATTGCACAGGTTAAGATGGACACATGGGTGAAGGGACACGTGACTTTGGTAGGAGATGCAGCGTATTGTCCGAGTCCAATCTCTGGTGTGGTATGTGGATTGTTTTCTTTTCCCGCTCATAGGTTCGATTGCCACCATTTTGGAGCCAAGCATGCTGACGGGTCCGCAGGGTACAGGTGCGGGGATAGTGGGGGCCTATGTCCTTGCAGGTGAATTATCAAAGATGCCCAATGATATTCCCTCTGCTCTGGCCAATTACGAACGTATCACGAGGCAGTATGTTGACAAGGCCCAAAGACTTATACTGGGTGCTCCTCAGATCGCCAATCCTCAAACTGAATGGGGTATCAAGATCTTCAACAATGTCACAGGCGTACTTTCACATCCTTTTATACAAGGATTCAGCGGTGTGCTGGGCCGCGTGATACCCGCGTTTGGAGGCACGAAGACCTGGACTCCGCCCGAATATGAGGCATAGAGCCTTTGGGCTATAAAGTAAGGCTTGGACAGAAATAGGTTTCAAAATACTTCTCGGCCCAAGTCAACCCACTATCCAAGTGTTGCTTTCGTGTATAGGCATAAGAAATATCACATTGTGCTTACCTATTGGATGATCAAAATTGACCGGTAGACAATGAAGGATATCACGCTGTAACTGAACCGGATCATGTTTCACTCTCTGGAAGAGTTAGGCATGGACACGTGAGTGGGAATTGCTAAGAAGAAGACCGACAGTTAGGGTGGATACGATAATTTTTCGGTACTAGCGACGCTCCATGTCCATAGCTAATTGATCCCCCGAAAGCTAGGCATCGTTGCTGAGAAGGTCGACATTGACACCTCTCAAGGCGTCAACAGCCCATCGAGGGTAGTTGTCCTTCTGCCCATTATATAGCTTGTTGAAAAAGTCTTTCAGAAACTGCGGATATCGATCTTCAATGATAGCTTCTCTAACGAGTTTCATCAGGTTCAGCTGATAGTAAACGTTGTGCATGGTAAGAAGATGAGCACCCGCTGTCTCCTTTGCGGTTACGTGGTAGATGTAGGCTCGCGTGATACCGAGGCCACCGGCTGATGCTGGTCGACAGCAGGTACAGTTGCAGCCTTCTTCAATAGGGCTGAAGTCTTCTGAATAGATCGCATTACGGAGGTTCAATGAACCGCGGGATGTGATGGCGTTACCAAAACGCTAATTGTTTTCAGTGATATAACTTGAGTGAAGGGGAACGAGAAATAACATACAGCGGTTCGTGTTGGCCACACACAGTCAAACATATCTGCACCGAGAGCCACGGACACTACAAGGTCTTCTGGGTAGCCCTGTTACTGGTGAGCAGGCGCTTCGCTTAAGCGGGACAATACGACATACTACGCCCATGACATAACGAGGTTTCTTTTGGGGAAGCAGCTCTGTGCATGTCTTGACAACTTTGCAGTAGGACTCTTTTTCCTCGCCACCAGACAGGCCACCAATGGCAATTCCAGGAGTATCTCGTGCTACCATCTTGACAGTACACTCCTTGCGCATTTCCAAATCCAATCCACCTTGTATGATGCAAAACAGATTCTGCTTCTCTGGATACTTGTGGGCCTGAATGCAGCGGTCGAGCCAACGCACCGAGCGTTCCATGGCCTCCCTCATGCGCGCATGGTCGGGAGATGTGGTGACAATAACGTCATCGAGTTGCATGATAATATCGCTACCGATGGAGTTTTGAAGGGATATCGAGTGTTCAGGCGTAAGCAACATGGGCGAACCATCGTGGGGACTCAGGAACCGGACGCCTTCCTCTGTGACTTTGGCAAGCTTGAGTAGTGAAACCATCTGGAAGCTGGTTACTGCGTCAGCCTGGCGTTCTCTTCTCGATCAAGGTGGCATATCCACCTACCCACCACTATCTGCAGCCGTTAGCACTTTCGACCCTTCATTTTCCGGCCGAAATGTGGGCAATACCTGTAAGAATGTTATGGGGCCATGACTGCAGTTTATGCGCGCCACCTATTGAGTCGAGTGTCGCCTGTCCTGGCTTGAGACCTCTCCCACCCGTCAGTCACCGGAACAGTCGACGAGACGAATTTGCTTTACAGATGATATGTATTGTTCAAGCAAAGACGGCATCCTTGATCCTCTAATTGGTCGGGAGTAAGACCCTTGAGCGAGGCCTGCGTCGCAACTGGCATGAAGATGGGGAGGGGCACCGGCCCATGAGGTAAATGGAGCGTCGCAGCGCGCGCCCGGGTTACCTAGGACTATGAGTATCTGGTCTACGACTCTATGTCCTCTCTAGAGTACTTACAGAGCAAGTTGCTAGCAGCTCGAACGCCAGCGCTGAATGCATGGATGCGTGCGTCATAATGAACCTTTAACCGCCTCGAGGTGCACAAAAGCAAACGGGTAAAGAACGGGCTGCCTTATCGATAACACCACAAAAACTACCTAAGCCTAGCGTGCTAAATAGCGGGTAGAGGGTGGGTGGCTAAGTAACTTAGCGAGTACTTATCTAAATTAGGTAAATAGTAGCTTATTTTAAAGCTTACTTATAGCTCTATAACTTCTCTATAGATTACTTTAAGCTAGCTTTAATAGTACTAATATAAAGATAAAAAGAAAGATAATTTTATTTAAGAACTTAACTTACTACCTTACTAAGTAGTTCTATAGGTAGCTAGCTAAATAACTTTCTATATATTATAGATATAGCTTAGTGATTTAATATATTATAAAGTACGCTTAGTTAGTAATTTAAAATAGACTACTTTTTACCTATTAAGAATTAGCTAGAATTTATTATAAATTTTTAAAGAAAAGTAGAACGCTATCTATCTAATAGTCTACCTAAGGATAAAAAGCTATATTATTCTTATTTCTTTAATACTTAACTATCAGAAGATAGTGTTATTATAGACTATTTTTATATATTTACTTAAAGAAATAAATATATAAGATTTAATTATCTTACTATTTTATTTCTAATTTATAAAAAATAATATATAAAAGAAGCTTTAAGTTATTAAAAGATATAGAAATAATAAATCTATAATCTAAATGATATATTAAATTACTATATAAAGACTATATACTTTCTCTTTAGATCTACTTTCTATAATATTAAAATCTATTTCTTATCTAAATTACAGTTTCTACTATATTTCTTAAGAATAATATAGTTTCTTTAATAATAACTAATAGATTTATATAGCTAAGAATTTATGATTAAATCTTAAAAAAATTTTTATATAAGAAGAATAATAACTTTATTATTAATAGATACAACTATATTTAAAATCTAACTTAAGTCTATTATACTAATAAAATTAGTTTCTGAGTACTTATTATAGTAAAAATACTATTTAATCTTCTTTCTACTATTCTTAAAATTGTATTATTATAGATCTTAAAATAAAAAATAGTTAGTTAAAGTTAGGATATAGTAGATATATATATTATATAGAGTAAGGTGCTGATATTTCTCTAAGCTTAATCTAGATTAGAGTAAGTAAGTAAGTATAAAGAGCGCTATAAGATAGTTATCTAGTGATATAGTAGAGTTAGCCTACTTATAAGATAGATAAGAATAGATTTATTAATTATTAATATATATTAAATAAACTAATATAGAGTGTTACAAGTAACAAGAAGGATTCTCTCCTTGACAAATGACGAGATGGCTGAAGGCCTATGGACGTCCACGTCAGAAGGTAATGATCATCGCGGGGCGAAGATCACGTGATTTGGCATCTCGCCAAGAGGTGACATCTCGCCAAGAGGG
>NW_006911485.1:0-42164 GCF_000523455.1 Bipolaris oryzae ATCC 44560 | reverse complement strand
TTTGCTCGACAGTGTTTCTTGCGCGCCTCTTCAGTGGTGCTGGTAGCTCGGTTGGCAGGGATGTCGCTTCGCGGTCGCGGTCGCGGTCGCGTTCCGGGGTCGAGATTGCCATCTCTCCCACGCGTCCAGATCGCAAACTCCTGGGCATCCTAACTTATACACTCGCTCCCTAACTTATACACTCGCTTGCCTAGATTTTTACACTCGCTTGCAGAATTCCGAGTCTCTCTCTACTAACTACACTCGCTTTTAATCGTTCTATGTACAGTCGCTAGCGATTCCTAAGCTCGTACAATCTTCGGCAATATCTGTATACCAAGCCTTCGACTTTAACATGTTCAACCTCTCCACTATTGTCCTTATGGCATTTGCTGCATGCCACGCTTTCGGTAATTATATCGCCTATCTGTCTCCCGGGTGTGATGGCCCTGAACATAGCCTCGAATCGTATCGCGGTTGCGTTTCAGTGACAGACACGCGCTTGGCAGTGACAACAGTGGCTACAACGACTGAGCACCATCGCCTAGGTAAGCACTTGATCTTACCCTGCTTGAGTGTCATTATGCTAGTATATGGTGCTAACAAAATACAGAAGACATTGCTATCTTCGTTTATACTGGTACTTCATGTGATGGAAGCTACGCGCAACTGGAAGTAGGCATCTGTTATGAGATGGAGGGCTTCCACTCTGTAAAAGTAGTCTATCTTCCAGACAAAAAACCCGACGGCCTAGGAAACAGCCCGGCTATAGCAGACGCTCCATACATGACCTACCAAGGTTCTCCATTCGCAAACGCCCGCAGATATCGCCAAAGCCAGCTGAACCCGCAGAAGCCCATGCACAAGGAAATCGATCACCTTGTTGAAAACAGTAAACAGGGAGAGCACCGCATTTCTGACTGCCAAGATGACGTGGTTCTTAGTTCTATCCAGGACGAAGTGGTGCACTTGGTGAACAACCATCGAGTTGCCAATGGGTGCAGTAGACTCGCAACTGTCTCGCACCTCGCAAATGCCGCTCAGGGCCACTCGAACGATATGGCCTCGCGAGGATACTTTAGCCATACTACTCCCGAGGGAGTACCGTTTACGAACCGTATCCTGAACGCTGGATATAAATTCAGAAGCGCCGCCGAGAATATAGCAAAAGGGCAGACTAGTGCTGCCGACGTGGTAGAGGCATGGATGAAAAGTCCTGGGCATCGGGCTAACATTCTGGATTGCGCTCTTCAGCATACGGGTGTTGGGGCCGCTACAGGGTCGGATGGAAGTTGGTATTGGACTCAGGATTTTGCAAGTCCTGCGTGAGTTGGGAAGGGGTCTGAGCGTTGGTTTACCAGAGGAGAATCTCATGCAGGACCAAACAAAGTGGCTGTAGCGATGATAAAGAGCTTGCTCCTAGATGGCTGCACACACACACACACACACACTCACTTCCTACATCTATGCAACCATTCTGACATAGGTCGGACTCCTGAGCTATCACCCCATTTTCGCTACTCTTGACCTTGGGTCTACTTCAGCCTCTGAAGTTGACTCCTTTATGGCTAGTTTTAGGGTTGATGTACAACCACTACTATCACTTTTATTAAAATGACAACAAGCACACACATTATATCGTGTTATGCTCCTATGGTTTACTGAGCTGTCCGGCCGTGCGAACAACCTTGAACACCAAAACAGAAGCTTAACTTAAGCCTATTGAGCCACACAAAATAGCTATCAGTGCGACATTTTTAAGTTATGAGCTCTATAGGTCTTGATTATTGTATACGACTATCTATATTTTGCAAGGAGCTTGATTGCTCTGCTGTGTCGTGATCGAGAATTAAAAAGTGAGGGATCTAAGGCTCTCAGCAAGGAACTCATCTAAACAGTGATATTCGCCTAGCGAGTCCGTATAGAGGTCTTTAGAGATACGTCTTCAGATACGTCACGACAACCAGCCACGCCGACGCCAACGCCCCATCCTGCGGCAAAAGCAAAAAAACAAAGAACTCACACCCTCTGCTGGTCGGTCACCAGCACAGCCCCAAGCTGCCCAGAACCGACACCCTCCCCCAAGCTCCACCGATAACCACACCACACCCTTCAAGTGTGGAGCTTAGCCAAAACCTTCAATTCTCTTGGGGGTGTGCGGGGAAAAATCATGCGAGCCAAGATCCACGATGGGACAATACGCCGTTGTCCTTCCGCTCTCTGCTTCCCACCCCCCCAGCCCCGGGGGTACCACACCCACATTCCAAACCCATACTAAACCAAACAAGGGAGGCCTTTCGGGGTTTGGCCGGGGTGGTGGGAAGTCACAGATCGAAACCCGCTGCTCGGGGAGCGCGGCAGATGTGATACAAAAGAAAAAGGATGATAGCAAAAAGAAACAAAAAGCAAGGATGAGGTTGGTTGTTGAGTGGAGTGACTTTACGAAGCAAAGTGGCTGTGAAGGGGAGGGGGGGCGCTTGAATACGGATAGTAATATGACTACTTATGTGGGGTTTTAGCGGCCCGCCATGACGGACGGGAAGCAAGGCGTGGACCGACGTTGCTCCGCGCGCGTAGGTAGGTTTTGGAGCTCTTGGGGTGTGGATTACGTCGGTCTTGCTTAGAAAAAAACAAAACAAGAGAGAGTCGAGATGGGAAAAGAAAATAGGTAGAGCGCCGGAATAGGTTGAAAATGTGGATATTAATATCTTTGGGCGATTTTTTTCTTGCCCGTTTTCAGTTGTACGTGCAGGTAGACTTTTGGGGGCGAAAGGACTATTGTGGGTTCTCGAGTGCACTTGTAGAACGCCATTGTGTTGCTTCTTCAGCATGTACTTCTGTTTTGGGGTGTTCATTGTGTTTTCTTTTCCCGGTGTGACTCGTCGGTGAGGCCGTGGATACCGGGTATTGGGTATCGTTCATCGTTTCCTAATTCATGTAATACGAAGAAAAAAAAAGCGATAGCGACGCATATATATTAATACCAGACATGCTATTGCAAGTATTCCGGAGACCGGGGTTTAAAACTTACCAGATAATAGCATGATGATTACCCTGCGAAGTCGTCTATACACCCACCTACTTAATCATCACCCCTCCCCACATTCCGACTCGTAGACTAAAGGAAAATACCAACGTAACAATCCAATAATCGCTTGGTCTCATGCACAGATGCATGCGAACCCCTGGCCCCCGTGGCACTTAGCATTAGCATGCATATGTTTGCCTTTTCTCAAGCAAAAACAGGGCGATTGGATGAGAGGCCTTGCAGGAACGTATGGATCTAGCTTTCTGGCGCACCTGATTGCTGCACAGTCGGGATGGAACTTGTTTCGCGGCTAGCGTGTAGGGCTATCTCGATCGGAAGCAACGATGCGGTGAACGAATCCTACGGCAGGCGCCTTAGGCGAGGAAAGAAGAAGAGAAAACAAATAATATACCGTAATGAGAATAGCAACTGATGATGATGATGATGATGATTAGTATACCGAAGCACTCAAGGCGCAAATAGGAAATAAAAGGAAATAACGCCACCACTACATCTCCACAACAATGCATGTCGATATGTGTCGTGCCCATCGTGGAAAGAGAAGAATAAAAATGCACAAAGCGGTTGTTGCATTTTGACAACATAGCACACCACCTTTGTGCCCTGCAGCATCGGAAACTGCAGCGGACAACGGGCAATTGTCAAGGCAATGTCTTCTGGGATTGCCTAAGTGCATATTGTAATGACCATTCTGTGACGACAGAGGCGAGGGACAGCCGGCTCGTGTAACTACACCGGAATAGTCGTTTGGAAAGACCGTTTGTTATCATGCATACGCTCATACCCCCTGTCGAAACTCAGCCATGGTTGAAGATCATAGCCGAAATCCCGTCCGCCTCGCCTCGCCTCGCAATGGAAGGGAGACGCCGTGCCCAGGGTCTCAATGCACGTGCACTTGTCGATAGCGAAGGGCTTGTTTGCAGAAGGCCTAGACAAACGAAAAGATATTAGCAAGGGCAAGGGGGACAAAGATTAGCGAGACGACAGGAATCAAGACCGGAAGAGAATTGATGACGATCAAACGTGTAATGGAGAAGCTAAGTTGGAAAGTGTTTGATGTTTTGATCTGGAGGGTCTTTCGTATAGATGTGAGCGTTGATTGGCTGGTCTAGCCAGCATGTGCGAACCGTTCATTTGGTGCCAATTTACTTTTTTTTGTGCATCTGGATTTTCCAACATGTGCCGCGAGAATTTGCTTTGCATCGCCACCCTAAAGAGCGGGACAAATAGTTCGAAAAAAAGGAAGCAGGGATGCAGAAGTCGGGCCTCCTCTTGAAGCGCTTCTGCGTCTTCTTCTGTAACGGGTTGGAGAGAATTGGCCCGGGATATGGCCGCTCCTTGGATAAGTACATACCACCCCGCTTCCGCACGATGGTGATGTCTTTAGCTGACATTTGCGGCCAACTCTTTCCGAAATTGCAGAAAAGATGGCGTATCGAGGCTTCGCATGGGTAGCACGATATGTAAGACTTGGAGTATTGAATTTGGAGAATTAGATTTGGCCAGCCAACGCGGTACCGCTGTCGCGGGTCACGGGTGACTTGAGCGGGCTGAGTAACTCGCTTGTGTGGAGTTCAACGGGGCGAGGGGGGGGGGGGCTTGTCAAAAGGCCGGGATGAAACAGTTTCACAGCCTGGCATTTTTCTTGTCTTGACGGCTTTGATGTTCCCTCGGACAGGCTGCATGCGCCGCGTGGGCAGCCAGGATGGAGCCAGTAAAGTGAGAGGAAAGAAAGTGGGACAAGCACCCACATCACATGAGTGAGTGGGCTTGTTGGAGTGGATCTTGGCAAAGGATGTCAGTGGATTTGACGTCAGTAGTGACAATGGCCGTGCAAACGGGCTTACAACGGCCAGCCGCGATGTGGGAAGCCGGTAGATGCCAGGCACAGCCCGTGCAGCCGGAACTTGGGCTGAATACCATGTCTCAGGAACGGATCTGTGAGCGTAACACAGGCATTACGAGTCAAATATTCGATGTGGACTTGGTGCATTTGCTGTGTGCTCTGGCCGCACGACCCGTCCAACAACGGATAAGATGGACTAATCCCGAAAGTGGCAGGTCTTGAACTATTGCCATTACTTGCCCTATCCTGTCGCACACCTCCTGCCTGCAGACCCCAAGTCGGCGTCCACTTTGGCTTGGTTATTGCTGATCTGAATATATGCCATGCACAAAGGCCCCGCTCTCCATGGATTCCCGGTGTAGACAACAGTGGCTGAGTGAGAGAGAGAGAGAAAGAGAGGGATGAACAAGACCAAGACCGGCAAATAAACAAACAGATGCTTTTTTGGCAGCCTGCATAGAGCAGCGTGCATAAAGTCTAATGGTGTAGTTGTGTAATGTAAGATCGCCCGTCAGCGGGGAGGAGGAAGACGGTACGGGCTGCGTGGACACGGTACGGATGCGAAGCCTATATCCGAGTGAAGTTATAGGGAGTATAATGGGGCCGACATAAGGGTGAGGGGTAAAAGCCGCCGAGTGCGCCGAACAGGTCAATTTTACCGGAATTTGGTGCGTGTCAACTTGCCTGACAGCGGAAGTCACCGTGGATGGAGAGAGCAGGTGCTTCTGTCGCCGTATGGCGCCTTCCCAAGAGGTCGTCGCTTCTACTTCCAAGATCTAGATTCGCGGCGAATGCTACCTATGCATTTAGCATGTACGCATACAGCCGCCAACTAAGACACGCTGCCGCCAACACTTATCATGTCACATCCCGCCCAGACATTGAATTTTAATTCAAGGTAAAAAGGTAAAACATGCGATTCGTTCTATACAATCAGGGGTGTGATATTCGTGTGCATCTAAATAATTGTGTGTGTGTGTATATGTGTGTGAGTGTGAGTGTGCGTGTGTGTTTGTGTCTAGCCAATCAATCGCTAAGCACATGTGGTATCCTCTAAAACATAATGTGGTGATGGTGACGCCCAAGTCCTACTTTTTGTCAAGCCCAGCAAATCCGCGCAATACAAGGAGATCCAGACCGTGTTGGTATCATAAGCCGAAAAGGTATGCAAACGAAACAAAAGCCTCCCAAAAGGTAGCGCCAGAAGTCGGCTTAGACCCTACAATCGCCGACAAAAAAAAATAGTGTGGCCATGAAGAGTAGATAAAGGAAATAATAAACGAAACGTGAATAATAGAGCGAAAAGGATAGAGAATGATACAGGGTATATGCAGGCAAATACATAGTGCTCCTAAAGAGGACTGCACATCATTAATTCTCCTCCATCAATGCTTCTTGGTCTCCGGTTTCGCGCCAGTCGCGCGAGAGCTCGGACAGACGCTTGATGCCAGCAATGCGCTCTGCCCAGAGAGACTCGGCTGGAGACCTGAATGTATAGGCTCGTTGTGATGAAATAACGCCGATGGCTTGAAGTACCGCCTTGCGCGAATCCCGCCCAAACACAGCGGGGTGGTTGATCCACTCGAGGCTGGATTCGAGTTCTGCGTCAAGCGCATGCATGGTTCGTACATCAATTCCGGCAGCGGGCGTAAAGGGGCTGTCGGCGTGTGGTGAAGGTGTTCGTGCCCGAAGGTCCCCACTGGCGCTGTGCGTCGTGGGTGATGCTGATCCTGTGCTGCCGTTTGCACTGGATGGGTCGTTGCGTCTGTGGCCAGGGGGCGGAAGTGGCGGCAGACCGCCCTTGCCCAGTCCTTTGAGGATACTGCGGGTTTCCGTGAGCAAGTGATGAGCTCGTTCATGCTGGCCTCGTGAGACAAGCGTCAGTGCGCGTGTCAACATGTCTGACGTGAGCAACTCCATACGTCTCTGCACGACATGTGGGTGAGGCGGAATCGGAGGTGTTGGGGGAACCGCGGTAGAGTTCTTCCTGGTACTGGAAGGTAGTAGAGTAATGGCTAGTAGTGATGGCCGCGGCAGGTGCGCAAGGGAGCCTTCTCGAAGAATGTCACCATATGTGAGATCAGCCTGGATCAATGGTACTTCTTCAACACTGAGTGTGCGTGAGTCATCCTGGTCGAGTGGGCCTCCAAGGGCTTCAAGGCCGGATACAATTGTCTCCCAAGGATCCTGGGGAACCTGCTCTGGGGAACCTGTGTCTGGCGCAATGGCCAGTTGCACCAAAATGTCCCTCTTGTCGCCAAAGCGCAAGTCACCCAGCGAGGCTTCCGCATCTCGTCCAGTGGCTCGTTTAGTGATGTGTAGTGCGCCACTGATTTTGACAAACTTGGCAGGAGAGCCCTCTGGTAGTCGTAGTTTTAGCTTCACGTTTTGATGCGAAGTCGTCTGGAGGGAGCCCAAGCACCCGGCTGCGCACTCGCGAAGCATCATCCAGTCTTTGACGTAGGTGTAAGACGCCTTGGTTCGTGTCGAAAGTTCAATCATTGTGTCGGGCTTGTGAGTTAGTCCCAGGCCAAACGAGTGGATGGAGACCCTGGAGAAAGCACGTCAGTACTGCAAGGTTGTATTCGGTATGATACGGGGACTTGGACTTACTTGGCAGCCTCGGCGCGCGACACTACAAAGTCGACGCTTTCGGTATCTGAGACAGACGAGTCGCTAATGAGGAGAATAGACGAAAGGGGATTGCTCGACTTGCGTTGCATGAGCAAGTCCATGGCCACATTAGCTCCATCCACCACATCTGCACGGAGGCTCTTCTGTCCGACTGGGCGTATGGAGTCAAGCACCTTTGACCAGTCTCTCCACACTTTGCTGGTCATGCCGACAATAGGGACGCCGCCGCCACTTGAACCAAAGGTGACTAGGCCCATGCGATCACGCTCGCCTAGGTTGTTTACCAAGAAACGCAAGGTATCACGCAACAAATTGATTTTCAAGCCTTGCATGGACGAAGACACAGGGATGACGACGACGATGTCGACAGGGACATGTACCGAGGCACCGATGCGGGGTTCTGGCATGCCCGCGCGCGAAGTGCTATACTCTGTAGGCGCCGTCATGGTCGACCTGGCTGCGCCGTGAGAGGAATTGATGGATGAAACCCGCTTTGGTCGACGGTAGTCATCCTCTTCTGTTCCAGAGTTGTCCTGATCGTACTCGGGCATGCGGTTGGCGACAGGGAAGTCTAGACGAATGTCCATGAGGGCGCGGCGCCACAGCTCTAATTGACCGGGGTCCCGGAACTGCAAATGAAAGGCCGGGAGTTCTGCCACGGAGAGGCTGAGTGTTAGGATCAAGTTGTCAGGCGAGTGTTCGACCTGGTTGAGGTGCTTCTTGATGAGGATAGAGCCCTTGAGGGTGCATTTTGTCTTTTTTGTGGGCGATGCACCCTCCCACTGGGGCTGGTTAATCTTCTTCTCCTTGACGCAAATGAGCATCTCGGAGAAGAGATAGCACTCGAGTTCCTGCCATGACTGGCGGTCCTTGCCCACACGAATGTGGCCATGGAGTCGCAATTTGCCGAAACGCGAAAAGTCCAGACCGTGCCAATTGTCAACACGGGCATGGAGGTCCTCTGTAATCTCGTCCAAGACCTCTGCCGGTTCGTATTGGGGCTCTGATGGTCTGTTGTTTACGGGCGACTTGCTGCGGGCGTAACTGCTCTCAGCAACGCTGGCTACTGAGGGAAGGGCTGGAGCACTGCGCATGTCATCCGGGTCTGGGCGCCATTTTCCCTCGACGACTTCGACTGTGACGAGGCAAGTAAGACTCTGCTGTTGTCGTGATCTGCTCAGGGTGGGGAATTCGCTGCGCACAGTGACTGTTGGGGCGGGGATGGGGCTCTTGAGCATGGCGCGCGGGCTGCTGAGGCTGGTTTCCATGGATTGCACATCGTAGTCATGCCGCCGGCCATCGTGTGTGGGGGCATAGTCGTTGGACGAAGCAAGCCCTGTAGCGCCAGAGTCGCTGCGACCATGGGCACGGGAGATTGAACCACCTCTATCTGAACCACGGTCGCGGCTATGACTGCTATCCCGCTGGCGGCTGTTGTGGTGAATAGAGGAATACGAGGCTGAGGCATTGCTGCCATTGCGGGGACGGCCGTGGGACGCGTCGTCATGCCGCCTGTCTGATGAGACGGTCTGGCTGTCCCACGGGGTGGGGGTGTTTGAAGCGCTCCGATGGCCGTCAGAGTGCTGGGACGGGGCCGGGTCGCTCTGGACGGAACGCACAATGGTTGAGAGTTTCTCTGTCCCCACATCAGCATGGCTACTCGGCACAGCTTCTGGCGACGGCCTACCCAGATCTAGCACGTTTCCACCTCTGCTGGTATCAAGCGCTAGGGCGGCGTCGCATGTCGGGCAATGCTGCGACTCGAACTCGCGAATGTACTCGTAGAAGCATGCCTCGTGCGACACATGGCCACAGGACAGCTGCAAGATGCGCTCGCCCCGCAGCGTGTATTCGAGGTTCTCCTCGCAGACGCAGCATTCGCTACCAATGTAGGTCCTCTCACGGCGGGTCCGACTCTTTTCAATGTCCATGGCGCCCGTGCCAGCTCGGCCAGAGCGGGGAGGGGGCGCCTGCGAAGCAAGATTAACGTCGGAGCGATGGCCGTGGGAGTTGAAGGACTTTTGCGTGTGGCCGCTGCGCGAGTTGGGGCGGAACCCTAGAAACGACATGGGCGCGCCTGAGCCCCCAGACAGGCCGTGGTGGAAGTCGGGGAGGCGGTGGAGTGGCCAGGCCTAGCAGGCGACGTCGAGTGGAGGGCCTGAGGTGGATCGCGGGCGGTAATGGTGGTGGTGGTGGTGGTTATTGTGGTAGTAGTAGTGGTGGTGGTGGTAATGGTGGGAGGTGGGTTGGGGCAGTCGGGAAGGAGATGGTCGAGGGTTGGAGGTTGGAGGAGGGGTGCGGGCAGCAGGCAAAGAAAGGGTAAACGGGCAGGACATGGACGGGCAGGGCTGGCAGCTGGATCGCCTCACGCACGTTTCAGCATGGAGAAGGGCAGGCGGAGGATGGTCGAAGAGGCGGCGGGCTGGGTGGACCTTTAGGTTAGAGGCTCCAGGTACCGGCAAGCTGCGTGAACCGGGGTATTGCCATTGCGCCCGACACGCGATTCGAGCCGTGGCACACGGACGCCCATGGAGTAAGTCGACGGCCAATGCAGCCATGGAGCGCACAAGAGGGTGCCCCGAAGCGGATGCATGCTGCTGTCTGCAGCAGCTGGACTGGGGCCAGCGCTGCAGCGGGCCTGTCTGTGCCTGGTGGGGGGAATCCATGTGGGCATCCACCTGCGGCATGTATGTGTGGTGTGCGTGATGGTGCGTGAGCGTGTGTGAGCGTGTGCGTGCGCAAGTAGTACTACGACTATGTGAGTGTGTGTGGGTGTGTGTTTGCAAGCACCGCCCGACGCATCTCCCACTACCCACCCAATCCCTGTACGGGGCTCGACGGCGGTGCCCGGGCCCTGGCGAGCGACGACGTGCCGGCTAGCGGGCGAGGCCAAGCATGGGCAAGGGCAAGGGCCGGCAATAGGGAGGATTGGATCGACTCGTTTGTTATGTTCCATTCCCACTGATTCAGCCCGCTAACACTAACCAGCCCTCGCCCTCGCCCTCGCCCTCGCCCATGCCTGCCCATGCCCATGCTGGCGGGTCAGCGGCCGTTCGCAGTGCGCATCCCCCTCGGCCTGCTCGACTGGCCCGCGACGGCGGCGGAGCCAGAGCGATAGGAGAGAGAGCCCAGTCAGGAGACGGTCTCGCCCATGGGCTTGGTGCTGCTGGTGCTGCCCACACAGTCAGACACGGTATTGACCATCGACACGCAGACACGCCCACAGACTACCACGCTACACGCTACACACTACACACTACACACTACACACTACACACTACACACTACACACTACACACACGACAGAGACAGACAGGCGACATGCACATCGCCATCGCCGTCGCCGTCGCACCTTCTCCTGGCTTCGTCCGCCTGCTTCTGTGGCTTGCCACTATACATCACGCTAGAAGCCTTCGTCGGCTCATTGGAATCGCCCTCCTCCCGCCGGCTCGCCATCGAGTCAGGCTCGCCTGGCAAACTTTTGCCTTGGGCGTGCATACGACGGACAAGCTCCGCTTCTAGAAAACCACGCCCGTTCACGCCCGTCTTTTCACTGAGACCCGGCCCTGAGAATAGACTCGATCCCTGAGAGACAATAAACCCCATCCCGCATACACGACACACGGCTCCCAAGCGGAGCGACAAAGTCAGGTGATGCCATCTTGGCCACGCCCATCCATGCCATGTAATGTACCGTACTTACTACATACTTCTACGACATACTTCTACTACTGCATACTTACACACACACACACATCGCTGCCATCGATCGTAGCATCTCTGCATCCACCGGGGCTCCAAACTGCTCCTCGGGTGGCTTGCGCCCATGCAACCACAACGCCTCTCTACACCTGCCCCATCGCTCCTCAATGACGAGGTGGTGTGGTGTGGTGTGGTGTGGTGGTCCCTGGATCTTCCGGCCCCGTGCGGGTCCTCGCGCAGTCGCCAGCCTCTGGCGCCCTCCTCGATTCGTGCACATGATGACGGAATCACCATAGCCGCCATCCCCAACGCCAACAACCTGCTCTCACCCACCACCTCACTGTCGCAACAACCTGATCTCCGGATCTACGGCAGGGCACATCACCCACTACCATCCTTAGGCGTCCACTCTCAACCTGCAAGCTTGCCTAGCTACCCTCTGCTCAAAGTCATGCACACGACTCCGACCGCCCACTTGCCTCGTATTCTCCCCGCCGCCAGTCTCGTTTCGTCCGTCTCCCTCTCCAAACTGTACCCTCTTCAGGTAATGCACGCATTCTTCTTTTCTTCCTCCACCCTATCCCAATGACAGAAGCTTCTTCGCCCTGTTTTTTTTTCCCGGGACTGGTGCCGATTCGCTCTCTGCGTTAGTTGCTCAAGCGGCATCCACTTGGCGCCAGCAAGTGGGCGGTAGATTTAGAGCCATGCAGAGCCAGCCTCCGCTCATCGTCCGCAAAAAGACTTATTGGCTATGCGCAAGCGAGCCAAGGTCCATGTTACATTATATTACCGTATGTCTACGTGTCTGTGTACTGTACGCCAGTATGCACTCTAGCAACAGTTTTCTCAATGACAAGCCAACTCACCGTCCAGAACGACATCTGAATCGCACATGCGGCACGCCTCGCTTGCTGTGGATCATTCTGCCGAACTCATATGTAATGTGTACAGTAGTCTCGGGATGCTTTCCTCGAGCCTTTCAAGCACTTCTGCCCAACACAGGGCACATGTTCTTCAAGGCCATCCAGGACATGGGCCACTTTCGGAACTCGACTACTTACAATCACCAAGCTGGTGCCGGTGCTGCCCATGGCACCATCGTGATCGCCAGGGATGCTCGCCGTTACTTTTCTTCTCTTTCGCACAACCGTTCTTCCCGTTCAACGCAGGGCTAGGAGGAAGCCGGCTTGTCAAACCTAACTTGCAAAAGCTTCTACAAACCAGGGCGAGCATCTATCCTTAGATTCCTGCCACTGTGTCCGCTTCTTCCTTGATGCCGCGTCCCTTGTTTCCATTAACCGACTTACGGCAATACTGCACACATCATTGGGCAGCCTGGCGTTCTCGCTACACATTTACTATCACATCAAAAGGGGATCACTATTGAAAGAACAGGGTCAGGTGTGCGATATGGCCCGAGCGTTTCCACGTGGCCGCTTGGCCGTTTGGCCTAATTTGGACACATCTGATGTCATCTTGCAATGGCGCCTTATCGCTTGAGATATTAGCCTTTTGAGACGACACACTACCAACTGAAAAGGGGCCTTGCGCGAGTGTCGCAACATCGGTACACCAGTACAGCACCCACGGGTGTGTGCCGTTATACAATACCGGTGTCACTTCGGTGCTCGCAGACATCCCATGTGACTCGTATTCCAAAACCAACGCTACTACTTTACTACGCCAGTTGGAACTTCCCCAAACAACCGCCCCATTGGACCCTCAGCAGCTTCAAATTCTCTGTCTCAGTGGGGTAACTAACCACGGTGTTCCTTGCTCTCAAGACGCAGAGCTTCGAGGCAGTAGTTCAATACGATGCACCTGCAGCAATACCTCTGGGCTACTTACTAGGCTGACCCTGCATGCCTAGGCAGCCACCGGACATTTCTGAAAGAGGGGTATGGTCTGGTTCCGGGACGGAACGTTTAGTTCAACAGATACGGTCGGAGACGACTCCGCTTACGATTTTCAACCACGGTTCGACTGCCCAATCGTCTTCCTAGGTACCACCCCTAGGGGCCGTGTTAACATTTTACACAAGCCCTACGAAATCGAGATTCAGGAGTATCCTAAACGGACATCATCTGGTGTACGCAGTATGTTTCTTGGGCGTTGATGTACGATTGAGGAATAGCTCAGAGTCACCAAGAACAAGCCGCGGTAGTGGTCACTGCATACATACATGCCTCGGCTACTGCCCCGACTACACAGCACGTATGCAGCGGTAGCGCTTTGTCGCGTCCAAGGCTGCTGGATTTGCCAAAGCTGAGGTATTGTGACTGGCCTCAGGCAATTTACTATCCGATGTCTATCACACGGCCCAAGTAATGCAGAGAAACTTATGCAATATGACAGCGTAAAGTTTGGCACTTGGAGCCCAACATGATGGGACATGTCGGGGCTGCCACCAGGGGAGCGGCTCTACTCTCTTGTCGTCCTCATTCCTGAGTTTCGAGTCTGCACACGCAAGTGTGAAAGTCGTAGTAGTAGTCGTACTACACCCGTCTTGCTATTCAATCGTAAGGCACTAGCCCAAAGTGGACCCAGCCCCAGCACTGCCACCCAACGATCTCGCCATGCTTACTGTACGCAAACCCAAGTTGGTTGGCAATGGACAGGTCCCTGTAATGTCTGTGATTTGTCTCAAAGATTGGTGCAAGGTCGGTGCCAAATCTCGACTTTGCCTAGGAGTTTTGGGGGAACAGCTGTATCGTGCAAAATTCCACCACCGCTCATTCCAAGCTTTCCAAGCTTCCCAAGCTTCCTACAGAAATTCTCCGATGCACCCGTTGAATACTTAGGGCTGGCATCGATGGTGCAAGTCTATTATCCCCGCCACGTGTGCGGAGGAAAAGTAAACTTTGTTCGTTCGATATTCTTGCTGACCAAACTTAATGCGCACGCACTCCATGCAACGTTCGTTGGTTATCGACTACGTACGGTTGACCATCGCCCAGAGCTTAGCTAACGTCGATCTATTGTATGACGACGCGAGCACCCCCTCTCCGCACGAAAAAAAATGGCACATTTTTGCTGCGCTATCCCTCGTTTAGAAGTGTACCATTTTTTTCGTGTAAAGGGGATGCGAGGACAGTGCAAGCCAACACACTCACTTAGATCTGCCACTTCTCGCTAACCGAGTCAGCCGTTCAATATAAGTCCCGATCTTCAAAGACGACCTTTGCACTTGGATCGGATTATTGATCTGACCTGTCAATCTGTGGCATCGCATCGCTTTCAGATTACACTAAAAAGAGAACCTTGAGAGCAATGGTCTAGACTGGATAGCCCAGAGGCCCCTGTTTGCCTGCAATGCGAAACACCCGGATCATGGTCCTTCAGCCACCGCGTCCTTTTCATCTCGTCAATGCATTATTCTCCGTCGCCTTCAATCTGACCAGTACTGCTTACAGCTACCTTAGCTCCGTCTGGACAGCCGTTGCCAACGTGTATTAATGGAACAAGGCTGACTTCACGTGTGGCACTATTACAGGGCTGTACCTAGTGAGACAGCCACTCGGCTGCTAATACCACGCTGCCTCTACTTCGTCGCATACTGGTGGGAGCAAACCTTCTAGGGAGCAAGAAAGACCATAATAACGATAACAATATGGAAATGCTACGAAAACTCACCGATGACGTAGGTTTTGACTTTGTCCAACATTTCTCCCATTTTAGCCGGGTATCACCTTCCTTCATGTGTATCGGGTTGTTGTTGTCCTGTACTCTTAGTGCATGCCAAACTATGCCATTCTAATTCTATCCTTCGCATTTCTTTTCACCGCAGCTGCCAGGAAGATCTCTTATCAATCTAAGTTTGTCTGCCCTGACCTTGTTGCATTAATCACCAGTTCTCAGCCCAGCAAGGGTTTTCTCTTCCCCGCACACACAAGAAAAGAAAAGCCACAATAGACTTGCAACGCGTGGACAGTGACGCTGACATATAGTCCAGGAATCTGGATATACAATCCCATTTGTTGGGTTCTGGCTTGTCTCAGTTGCATCCTTGCAACAGCTGTCATTTGTCATGTACCTTGTATGGGTATATATCCTTGGCGCACTTAACGTATCCCTCCCATCTCCCTCTCGCCGATACCAGTTTCCCAGTCTCAGTATGAACCAGCTTCTCAAGCATAGCCGGGGGGTCCTAGAAACCACGTTGGTCACGATCGGGATCTTGACAGCGGAAGCACCAAGTCATGCTACACGTTAATACAAGCAGTGATGTTATAAAACGCCCATTAACGGTCACAATATTCGGTACAAAAATAAAGCCTATGTATGAACATCAGGTTTGTAAATCCTCTCGGCACATATCCTCCGGTATCCTTCCCAACGTCAAACACAACGACTCAAATACCCTGATCGCCACCAAACAAGTCTCTCCGCAAAATAAGGAAGCATAATTCCCCGAAATCACATTGCATACAAGAAACACAGCCATCGGGATCGTCAATCCTCCGAATATGTAAAGTAACACGAAGCTGCACTAACCTTCCTCCCCCGCCCTTCCCCGTCTGACATCCGACATCCGCGCAAGAGCAAAAACCCGCGATAGTGGAAGAAAAGGAAAATGAGAGAGAGAGGAAGAGAAAGTAATGCCGTAAAAGGCCGATCTACCCGTCTTCCCCGGTATCAGCTAATTCGCATCTTCACATTTCAATACCAATCAAGTGCAAGATGCGCATGTCTCTACACTTACTTAAGCCCATACCCCCAGGGGAGAGCGCACACTCGGATGCCGTGATCCGCAATACTATTCCCGAGAACCGAGCAAGGCCAGCAAGGAAACCCCGTGGTCCTCGACCGCCGCGTCATCTCATACCGGCTTCATCCGCATCATCCAAGACAACGATGCAACCAGTGGGGGTGCAGTCGGAGTTGGGGGTCATGTGTGGGGGGTTACGGAGGTACTCCAACAACACCATGCCCATATACGATGACCCTTGCACTATAACGACAACATAGAATGACGAGTCATTGTACGATCATATCCTAAAACGGGTATTCGGGCGATGATGATCGTTAGCACGGACATCGCCTTTTCTTTCTCCTCTCTCTTTTCTTGCCTTTCCCAATTTTCTTGGCTACGTCTGTATGCTTACGCAGGGAAAGGTGTAGCGAGACTAAGAAGTCAGGGGGTTAAGGGAGGCACGTACGAACACGTCGCGTACGTATTGTAACACAAAAGGAAACTAAGTAAGTAGTGCCGCGGTTTAAAAGGAAGAAAGGGTAATGATGCGGTGCTAATACGTGCGGGTTTTCTCTCCGTTGTTTCCGCTTCGTTACATATGTGGGGGGTTTTGTCTTCTGGCACTAGATGTACTTTGGTTATAGTGGTGCAAGAGGGAAATACCGAGAGTGGAGAAAAATATTAAATCTAGATCTTTATGTTTTTTTCATTTTCTATATCGTTATTAACGTACATCAAGGGATGCCGGACAACCTCTAACATACTTTCCCACAACGCTATGGCACAGACGATATCTTGAAACCCGGGTTTTTGCCGTGAGGTAATTATCACCGATCCTCCTCTCATGGAAAAAAAAAGAGAGAGAGACACACACACACAGATACCCCCGATGAATATCAAAACCCATATATACCTCATTCGCTCAGTTTCTCGGTGGAAAAATCGGACCAAACATAGACGCAAGTCGTTGATGCAACCTCACCTCGTGTTTATCAGCCATCTGCAAACGGAACGGCGCCCAACATCCATACAAATCTCCTCTTCCACATATGGAAAGAGCAGAGAGAAGAAAAAAAAGGATAGAATTGCCGATGCAAATCCTCACTTAAACCACCAAAAGAAGCATGCCAAGTATGTAAGCAAGCAAGTAAGCCGGGTATACTTGTCGCAAAAAAAAGAGCAGACTAAGTTTGATCTACGTTTCTATACGATGCACGCAACATACATACCCACGAATACATGCACACACACACACACACACACACACACACAGAGAGAGAGAGAGAGAGAGAGAGAGAGAGAGGTAAGTTCATACATACCGGATGCAACAGACCGAGAAAATGTGCATCTTTCGGGGAAGGGGAAAAAAAAAGGCAGGCTTTCCCAACCCTCACCACCTACTTTGCTCCACCCAAAAGCATCCATCATTTCCGTGTCATGTCAGGTAAGTAACAATCGGAATTCACACCCCTTCCCCCTTCCGTTCCGTTCCCCCCTCCCCCCCCCTGATGTGCCATGACAACCCAAAAACTCCTCGGAGACAAACAGAGCGTCCATCTTTTACCGCAAACAAACTTCTCCCCCACACCCAACAAAAAAAAATCCCATAAACTTAGACTTCATCGTGATGCGAGCGTTTTTTTCTTTTGGGGAAGGGGGGAGGGGGGGGAGGTCATGGCGAGAGTCGCAATCACCCAGTTTTGTCGAGAGAAGAAGATCGCAATATACCGTTTCAATAAGGCCCCATAAGTAAACGCAAGTCAGCGGTCAAATACGAAAAGGGACCATAAAAAAAAGAGAAAGAGAGAGAGAGAGCACAGGGCTTTTCTTGGTCTTTGAGGAAGGGGGAGGGTCAGAAGTTCCCCCCCGTTCAGAGGACCACCGTGCAGTCCCGTTCAGGAACCCCGTTCAGTCTTGTCTTGTCTTGGTCCTTGAGCTGACCTGACCTGACCCACACATGGCCAAGAAGAGGAGTCCAAGCTCACAACCTGCTGCACCGCCTCATCAAAGGGCCCTGCAGCAAATTGTGGCTAAGCCATCTTTTTTTAAGAAAGAGCCTTGCCCTGTGCGAGGCTTACCCACTTTTTCCAAACAGAATCAACACAAAAATGGCACGTGAGAATGAATTGAGTAAGTAGGTTATGTATTTGAGCCGTCTCTCAGAGATGCTGGCAATACAGCCAAACCAGCTCGCCTTGCTAACAACTGGATCCACCGTACAAAGACACGAAAAAGCCCAATTTGACTCTTGGCTCATCGCTGTCAACCCTCGGCCGTCTCACTGTCATGATGCATGTATTCGTTCAAACCCCGCTATTTCGAATGCTTATTTCTGCATCATCAGCTGGACGAACTCGTTGTCTATTTCGTGTTAGTCTGGTAGGTTCCCAATCATAAATGCCAAAAAACACCTACAGTCAATACGGCCGTCACCGTCCTGATCGGCCTCCCGGATCATCTCGTCAACCTCGTCATCAGTCAACTTCTCGCCAATGGAGGTCATGACGTGGCGCAGTTCAGCAGCGGAGATGAAGCCGTTGTTGTCGCGGTCAAAGACCTTGAAGGCTTCCCGGATCTCCTCCTCGGAGTCGGTGTCCTTCATCTTGCGGGCCATCATGGTGAGGAATTCTGGCATTACGTCAGCGAGGCCGTAATGGGCTCAGAGTCGGCAGGCCGACGTACCTGGGAAGTCAATGGTGCCATTGTTGTCGGCATCAACCTCGTTGATCATGTCCTGAAGCTCAGACTCGCTGGGGTTCTGGCCGAGCGAGCGCATGACGGTGCCGAGCTCCTTGGTGGTGATTTGGCCTATGGCGCAACGTGGTCAGCCTCGTGTCCTGTTTGTATCGAGGGGTAGTGGCTTCGGCGCAGAGCATGCGAGCGTGGATTGGGCACAGGGGGTACTGACCATCGCCATCCTTGTCCTGCACAAGAAAACACATGTTAGCAACATGTCCACGAGGCCATGGACGGAATGCTAGGCAGCCGCGCGTCACTGACGAGGGGAGGGGTAGAGACTTACGAAGAGGGAGAACGCCTCCTTGAACTCGGAGACTTGCTCCTCAGTAAGGGAATCGGCCTAGAGTGTCGTGTCAGCGATGCGCGATGGGGGCGTGGGCGGGGGGCCGCAGTTGTGTATAGGAGGGCGGGGTATGTTTTGGCAGAAAGCGAGGAAGCGCGGGGCTACAGACCATGGCTGCTAGGAGGGGTGCGGGTGGTGGAGGTGGGAAGATGGGTTGGTGGTGGTCAGGAACTCAATTAGGGGGGTGCCTGGATGGGAGCCAACTGGCGATATATAACAGAGGGCGCAGGTGCGGTGTGAAGGAGGTCTCTAGGCGTGTTTGCGGCTGGAGAAGATGGGCTGAAGTGGAGCTGGACTGTCAGCCAGCCGGCCTAGTGCCGCCTCGCTGTTGGGAAGGGGCCGCTCGCTGCCGCTTCAGGCAAAGCGCCCCCGTTGCACAACCACTGCCCAGACACACGGCCACGATTGCATGCGCCTCATATCAAACGCCCGTCCACCCTCGCCCACCGCTGCCTTGGCCGCCGTACGTCCATACGTCCAGACTGCATAAGTACTTACACACCCGCTATACACAGCCTGCCTGGAGCCCTACCATGACACAGCCCCGTTGACCCTCGCCAGCCCATCATGTGGCGGGACCGGACCAACCTGTACGTCGCCAAAGCTACGCTGCCTCGCTGCTGCTGACGTAGCCACTTAGCTTTATCTCGTACCGCCAGTCGTACTCCCACCACCCCCAGAAGAAGAAGACGCGCTATGGTGTCCCCGGCTCCAATGGCTTTGGCGACAGCAGGCGCATGTCCGAGGAGCGCCAGGGCCTCATCCCAGCCTTCGAGGACGACGGCGATGCCGTTATAGAGATGGACCTGCTGCCGCCGCGCTGGCTTGACATGCAGGACGAGGTCACCCAGCACCTGGCTGAAATAGCAAAGCAGACGCGCAAGCTCGACCAGCTACACCAGAAGCACGTGCTTCCCGGATTTGATGATGAGGATGTCAAGAAGCGCGAGGAGCGCGAGATTGAGCAAATCACCCAGGCCATCACCCGCCTTTTCCAGAAATGCCAACAGGCCATCAAGCGCATAGACATCATGGTCCGCGAGGCCAAGCAGCAGGGCAGCATCAACCAGGGTGAAGAGGTCATGGCCCGGAACCTCAAGATCTCGCTTGCCTCGCGTGTCGGCGAAGTGAGCGCCATGTTTCGCAAGAAACAGGCCGCCTATCTGAAAAGTGAGACTGTTCCTTTGCCCTATGCTACATGTCATGCTGATGTCTTTCCCTAGAACTCCGCGACCTCGGAGGCTTCACTTCGCCCTTCCGCTCTGCCACGCCGGTACAGAATCCCTACAATGACCCTGCGCTACAAGAATCCGATGCCGACCGTTCCTTCTCTCAATCCACACTACTCCAAACGAAACAACAGCGCATGCGCCACGACCCTAACGAAGCTTTGATAGCTCAGCGGGAGCGTGAGATCGAGGACATTGCCCAAGGCATTATCGAGCTGGCAAATATTTTCCAAGAGCTCCAGACCATGGTCATCGACCAAGGCAGTATGCTGGACCGAATAGACTACAACGTCGAAAACATGTTCAGAGATGTCAAAGAGGCAGACAAGGAGCTCAAGGTAGCTTCCGGGTACCAGAGACGAAGTATAAAGCGCAAGATCATGCTGCTGCTTGCCATTCTCATTGCAGGTGTGTTCATACTACTATCGCTCAAGTTGAGCAGGAAAGGCGGTGATGGAGTGTCTGCTGTTCCCAAAGTCCCAGATATCCCACCAGCGACGGCAGTAAAATCCAGACGGCAGTCAGTAACGACGCAAACGAATCGAATCTGGCATAGAAGAAAACGACGGTTGTGGCAGGACCCTATACGAGATCCTTTGATCCTCTGAGGACGATTTCCTACATAATTATAGTAAACAATACCTAAATACTTCCATCTTGTCCTTTCACCTTTCTGCATGTGATGCTGATCAAAACCAATATGTCGATTGGAAAGTCAGTCTTGTTTCTACCAACACGAGTAGTTGAACACTTATGCGAGCCCAGTATTTAACTGGTATTGGTGATATAACTTTTGCATGCGCAGGCTTTATCGTGTCGCAGACTAGATCAAGTATACAACATTCTAACTCTTCCCAAGACACTTCAAAGGAAAGCTATACCAGAAGAAGAGTTCGTATATTAAGCACTTGTTTTTTTTTGAACAAAAACCGTTTATGGATTTGTATAATCATCGCACCGTTTCCTGTCATGTGAAAGGGCTTCTGACAGACATATCTTACGCCTCGTAAGTCGTGAGGTTAACAGAACATAAAAGGAAATGAAAATACAATGTGGAAGCAGCAAAGAACGATTTTTTGATAGAGGAAAGGAGAGCGGTGGATATGGAGAGAGACGAAGAATTTGGAGTCACGAAACAATATCCAGAACGAAACGGTATTGCGTAGTCCTCTTCTTCATTTACTTAGAACTGCTCCAGCAAATAGTCGTCACATAATTACATTAACCAAAAGTCGCAAATGACATTGTCATCATAACTGTCTCCCAAGTCAGAGTAACCTTAAGCCATCGTCTACTAGATTAAAACATCTCCACCTTGTCCCCAACTATTGGAAGGATTTTGGTAGTACAGAAATCAATATATTGGGAAGCAATATGCGCCCTGAATCCGCCCTGTATCAATGCAAATAGCCTTGGCTCAGATAATTGGTCGTCAGAGGACTGTATGTCCATGTAACTGTGCCGCATCAAAGTGCACAATTAGCCGCCCACCCTTCCAACCTTCAACTTTCAGCTTTACTTGTTCAGTGCTCTCAATTTTTCTTCTCACCTACGAGGGGTTGAGTCATACGGGGCATCCTTTTCGTCATTGACGATAAATCCTATTCATTCACCATTCGTTTCCTTACGGACCCATAACCATGTCACCAGGCAATACACTGCTTAGCCTAATTCGCGTACATCCTTACCAAACCATAGTATACGCCGTAAATGGCGCCATCTTGCTTGAACCAAGGATATTCACTGTACCCACCTTCTGGGCATTAGGCTTCGAGCAAAGAGGGCCTCGCAAAGGTCTGGCACCCTTGTATTAATTTTACATATTCCTACTGACAGAGCCCAGATTCAACAGCCTCAGCATGGATGCGAATCAAAGATAAATACTCCGCACAGAATCTGTATTTAACGCTTCAGAGTGGGGCTATGGGCGGCAACGGTGTGAGTAGTGTTGATATTGTAGTGCGGGCTGGAGCTATCCTCTCATCAGTAGCGGCGTGGCGTAGAGGCCGCCACTGAGCATAACGTCATGTACACTAGTATGTTAGAGAAATAGAGTATGCTGGAATGGTCTTTGCGGTGGCAAGGCTGAACAAATGTGGCGTCATGCTTGCCGCCAACTAAATGCGGCGTCACGCATTCACCCCTCACCAAGGCTGAAAGGCTGGCCTCAGCCTTGTGGTGAACACTATCTTGTTTGATAAGAACTGATATTCTCCGCGTCTTTGGTTGGAGCTATCAACGCGACTCTTACCTTCTACCACTTAAAACAGTTTCCGATATCCAAGTTCGTCATGGTCAACGTGACAGTCGCTTCCGTTGCGGCTACGGCGCAGCCTCTCATCGATTGGGCTGCAGCACACCCGGGTCAAGCAGTCCTCTACACAGTCAACGGCGTGGTTCTTCTTGCGCCTGCTGCCGCCACTGCACCTATCTTCGCTGCGTTTGGGTTGACTGCTCTAGGACCTGCCGGTGGTACGTTGGCCCGAACTCGTACTGGTGCCCTATTCTAATAGACGACAGGTTCGCTCGCCGCATCTACAATGAGCTATTTCGGCTACGTCCCGGCAGGCGGGGTGTATGCTCTGGCACAGAGTGCTGCCATGGGAGGATATGGCGCTGGTCTCGCTGCTGGGGCTGCACAGGCAGGTGCGGTGGTCAGCTCTGGGCTCACTTGGTTCATGGGTAGAAATAACACTGGTGCCTAAAAAGCCATCATTACAAGCGATTCTTCCGAGTAAGCAACAAACAATCAGGATGTCGATTTGGAGCACGTGAGAGAACTCATACAGCATGAAATGCAAGTAGTAAGATAGATGGGCCAATGGTGTTGCTACTATTATAGTACCGTAACCTCGGCCTTGGATCCTTCACGCCAAGATAGTAGCGAGACGCCGATACAAAGGCCTCCAGGCATCCATCTTAGACCTGCTAGGAACACATTGCATCTATACTAGATACACAGAAAACAGGGAACCATCAATAGACCAGCGCAAACCCCACACGTGACTTTTTATTTCATCCATCTAAAACTCCCAACACTACATATCCACAGCCATGGCAACTCCAACACCCCCAACCCCCTCAGAGCCTGTCAAGCCTCTCTCGGAATTTGAAAAGATCGGCCACAACATCTACATCTGGACCTCACAATCCTACCTCTCCAACTCACCCTCAGAAACCCCGCTTATACTCCTCTTCGCATGGAACGCCGCAGCCGCAAAGCACATCGCCAAATACACAATAGCATATCAAAAGCACTTCCCCACATCCCGCATCCTGCTGGTCCGATGCTACACACTCGACATTTTCCGCCGCTCCTCGGCCTACGGACCTCTGCTCAAACCCGCTCTGGACGTTGTAGCCGCGCACGCCGATGCCGGCGGCCAAGTCCTCGTGCACAGCTTCTCCAACGGCGGCGGGAACCAAGTCAATGAATTTGCCAAAGCATGGCACAAGAGGTTTGGCACCAAGATGCCGATGCGCGCGCAGATTCTCGATTCGAGTCCGACTAAAGGTCCCTGGATGAAGAGCCATGCTGCGATTTCCGCGTCGTTGCCCAAGACGCTGTTTTGGCAGTGGTTTGGCGGCGCGCTGGTACATGTTTTGATTCTGTTGACGTGGATAGTTGTTTTTGTGCGACGCAAGGAGAACAAGATGGTTGTCATCTGTCGGGAATTGAATGATGAGAATGTTTTTGATAATCGCGTGCCGAGAGTGTATCTGTATAGTCGTGCGGATACGATGGTGGGGTTTGAAGAGGCAGATGAGCATGCGGATATTGCAAAGTCCAAGGGGTGGGATGTGACGAAAGTGCATTTTGAGAATAGTGCGCATTGCGGGCATGTACGGGAGGATGAGGAGAAGTATTGGGCTGCGGTGATAGCGGCCTGGAAGCAGGGGCCCAGATGTAATTTGTAGCCATCAACGAGGTGAGCGCATAAGATCGATGGCGTAGCATGTTGCAGAGCAGCAGATGTATTTCGGATTAGAGAATATCTAGAGCCGCGCCGCTACCAATGATAGGTAGATGTTCCACAGTAGACCACAGAAACTCAGGAAGACGATACGGCGCTCAACGGGAATGAACGTGGTGCTGAAGAAGTTGGCAATTGGCCAGACTTTGTACGAATCGAAGATGAGGCCAAAAAGCTCCTGATGAGCAGTTAGTAATCTGCAGCAGTGGGGCTCATGTGTTGATAAACATACATTTCGAAAGTCCTGGGCAATCAATGCCACGGTTTTACCCTTCATGATTCCAATCAAGATAAGGAACATTGACTGGTTCAGCAACGCGCCCATGGTGATACACTGCATATCGTTAGCACTTAGCCATTCTTGTAGCGACTACGCTGCGGCGAGTCATTTGTGACCACCTACATCGGTAAACCATTTTCTAAAGATGTTCCACCAATTCCGCACCCTGACCTCCTCTTCGACGATACCGCGACCATCTCCATCCTCCTTGAGCATGATGCCCTTTTCCTCCTCACCATCTCCCACTGCCCTTGTTTGTTTCACCGTCTTCCACCCGGGGAACGCACGCTCAAGCCAGTTCTGCCAATGATAGTTTACTGGTGCAGTGAGGACGACCATGATGGCGAATTGTGTAAAGAGGACACGGTCGAAGACGAAGGGCTTGGATTCGTTCCATGCTTTGAGGCGTTGCGCGATAATGTTGCTGCAAGAGTCTATTACGAGCGCGGAGAGGCAGGCTGTTGCAATCGGAGGAAGCTTCATAGTGGCGAAGGGCAAGTCGGTTCGAACGTCGAGAGAGGTAGTTAGACGTGGGCAAGGTAGCAAAACGAAAGTCACAAGCTGATAAGCACGAGCTGCTGCGATGAACAGTGCTGGGTAAACACCGAGGCAGGTCGACGTTCAGGCAAAACTGCCAGGACGATTGGGACCAGACTAAGGTGTTTGGGATGGAAGGGACTGTTGGGATTAGGGTGACGGATTCTCGTCTTCCTTGGATGAGCCGTCGCGTTCGACTCCACATTTCTTGGTGTTGCTTATTGCGCGTCACTTCGGTTCATCTGCGGCCGAATCAGACGCAGCTTGGGACGGATCGCAACTGACTCAACCTCACCAGCTGCAGTGGTACCAGCTTTGCTTCTTCAACCACATACCTACAGCCATGAATCGATAATTCTACAAATGTACTTGAGTTCAACTTTTTGTATGTTCGTAAGATTTGAAGTTCGTAGCCCGGTGCTGTCCTCGCAGCACGAAATAGACCTCCCTCTAGGCTGGTAAACGGGTATTTAAGTCGGGTTATTAAATATCTTAGCGGATACTAGTCTAAAGTCGGTAAGTAGTAGCTTATTTTAAAGCTTAAACCTAGAGCTATAAGTTTCTAGTAGAAAGTTAAGCTCTATCTCTAATAGCTAAGTTTTTAAAGTTAAAAAACGAAAAAGTTTGTTAGATAACCCGACTGTTAACCTAACCCTAGGGTTATAAAATCGGGTTGCTAAATAACTCTTTAACTATTAGAGATACCACTTAGTAATGTATTACATGATAGAATGCGCTTAGTTAGCGCTTTAAAATAAACTACTACTTGCCTAATTTGGATTAGCGTAGAATTTTTTATAAATTTTTGAAATAAAAGTGGAGATAACCCGTTTTCCACGCTACCTCCCTCATCCCGGATCTGAACACTAGACGTAGCTGTGAGCATGCTGTAATCTGAACAGTATTCTTGTCGCACTTCATGAGCATTCATTTTTTGTTTCACAGCTTACCGTCACCGAGCGACGGATTTGCTATGATCTTATAGCATGAAGCCTGCATAAATCCCTCTCGTGGACCTACCCGACGCGCCATTGCACGCCGGATGCGAATGTCACCTTTTCAGTCGCCAACGCGCTCGTACATCTGCTAAGTATCCTCTAGTGCGAAACTCTAGTCGGCACGCGCTGGGAGCTAAAGTCACTTGTACAAGTCTGGCACTGGACTGGAAAATGTGGAAATTATGTACTCAACGAGTATCCAATAATTGCTGTTTGACCGGAACAGATTAAAATGTAGTATCGAATTACTATAAATAGCGGCATGGATACAATATTAAGGCATGGATACCAATTTTACGTGTAACAACAACTTGACATGTCCATAAGAATTCGGCGAGTGCTCGCCTTAGAAAATATCAGACTATAAAAAGATATACCATTATGCTCTACTAGGATGAGCCTTGAAGACTGAGTGCGATTATCAACGCAACCCCACGATGAGACTATGCCCATAGTTGAGCATAGGATAGTAGAACTATTGCATCCCTGTCATCAGGGAAGAGTCTCTTCCGCCCAAATGTGATATAAAATGTATCGAGCTTTGTTAATCTTGGTGATGGATCCCATGACTTTATTTCAGCAAAGGCAACAATATAATCGGTACCTGTTTGAAAACATCTTGATGCTTTTGCCAAGGGCGACGGAAGGAAAACAAGAACTTCAGCTTCCGCGCGGTTCATTTGAGGTGTAGACCTTGGCAAGTCTTGTTCAATTCTCACATAGTGAAAACAAAGATATAAACAAATTACTAAGTCGCAAAACGAGATGTTTAGTAGCCATCGTTTGGATTGCTTCTATCCGATCGCCAAGAGGGGATAAGTGGGTCCGGCAAAACATGGTGCCGGGCCCACTTTAAAGTTTTTAGCTTCGTCCAGCTCGATACAAGATCAGCTCTTCTTCATCTTCTCCCAACAAACTGCATGTCGCCTTTCGCGTCTCAACGCGGGCCAACTAACACCAGCACCTTCGCGCTTTGTAGCTGCTTTCGTAAGTTTCACTGTTTTTCCTTCCAATTCCCCGCCCCTGCACCATGATGAAAACCATTCCACATTCGCAGTTTCCACGCTAGCCATCGATTGAACCTACATTAGATGGTCAATGAGCGCGAATACCTTCCTTGGATGTCTGATCTGCTTCACATATACACATGCTGTCTTGATAGAGTTTATGGGCTGTTGCTAACAGAACCTGTAGATCATAGATTATCCACGCCTTCTCGGACTAAGAGAAATGATCGTCGAGTCCGGAAACTCAAATGTCAACGGTCACATTATAACGGCGCAGGATTCGGAAAGCATATATAGATGGAGTATACGTTTGTTCATTCAAAACTCAGATAATTACTACCAAGAAATAATCCCATTCTCTTTCTTCATCTCTTCACTCCTAGCCACCAGTGGCTTTTGATTGTCATGATGCGTATAACCGGCCGCACCTAAGACGTCTGCTGTTCTATGATATGCTGATGAGGGTATCAAATATGCTTTGCACTCTTGTATCGGTCGCTTAAAGCATGAAGAATGTAAAGGCACCAGCCAGACCAGCGAACAGGGCACTGCCAGCAACGTGAGAGGCAGCACCGGTTGATTGTGGTGCGGATGCGGATGATGAGGAAGAAGGTGAGCCAGATGGTGAAGTTGATGTGCTGTTGTCGCTCTCAGTCAGGTTGCCGCCAGTGCCAGCGGTGGATGCGGGTGAGACGTTGCCAGTGGCAGCCTTTGCAGCAGTCTTGAAAGCGTCGAGAGTCCTGGCACCAGATTGACTAAACAATGTTAGTGAAGGGGAACTTGTAAAACAATAAGAATTGTGACTTACGGAGGGTTGATGACACCGACCATGCCGTTTTGGCAGTGCATGCCCTGGGTGCAGTAGAACCAGACGGGAGCCGAAGCGTTGGTAACCTCGTATGTGAAAGTGGTCGTGGCAACCTTCTCAGCATCGGAAGTAGGCACGAATCCGGACCAGAAGCCGTTGTTCATGGGCTGGCAAGGGTTGGCAAAGGCGGCCTGGGCGACAGAGTGGTTCTTGGGCCAGAACTTGAAGATGACGGTGTCACCCTCAGCGGCTGTGATGCTGTCGGGCTTGAAGACGAGGTTGCCAGCCTTGTCACCAACGGCGACGGTGTGCTCGGCGGCGAGAGCGGCGCCAGCCATGGCGGAAGCAGTGAAGATGGTGGAGAAATGCATTATGATTGGTTGAGATGAAAAGAGACTAGCTCGTTTTGGTGATTAAGATAATGCGTGAGAAGAGTTGGGATATGAGATGGAATGTAATTGGTACTGAGAATTGAAGAACGTGGACCTGCCTACCAAGAGAAGTCAAGAGATGAGCACATTTGCGAAGGTTATATAGCATGGAGGTGGAAACAGTTGCCGCCCACGAAGCGGGAAAGTCGGCCTGCGCAGTCAAGGGCATGAAGCCTTCGAAACCCCAGGCGTCACAAAGGCATCCTTTTCTTAGCGCCTCAGCCATCTAAACACGATTCTGGGGAAACATAGGGGTGGGCGCAGGGCATGGCTACTGGTCCCTTCGGCGCTTCAATTCAGCCACTTGCCGCTCTGAAATGCCTTTCGGGCGCGTGGCCGTGTGGCTGTGGCAGTTTGAGGGCCAACAAGTACCGCAAGTCGAGATGCGTAAGCGCTGCTTTTCGCGGCAGTCATGTTTCTGACCAAGGGATGAAACCTGGCCGTGAACGATGATGGAACAGAAGATGTTTTGGATGCCTGCGCACGGACACACAAACGGCTGCCATCTGGATGACATGCAATTCGACGGGCATGACAACGGCTCAAGTTAAACGTTGCCGTCTCTAGAGCGCATATACCAACTACATGCGTAGATACATATCTGCCAGGCCGTCGCAAGTGATAAATGCCAGCCGTTGCTCCATACGTAGGAAATCCGCGGGATTTGCGGAACATGCGACAGAACGCAGAGCTTCTCGTCCGGGCCACAACAACACCTGACATCGGCCGAACATGTCGAATGGCAAGACTACACGTGTTGTCGAACCATATGCTCACGTTGTGTTTGTTGGTAGCAGAACAAGGTCACAAGTCGGGATTCTGACTGCACTGCACTATACGGAAGCCGAGGGGAATGAGAGGGTATTGATACGAGGAAGCCCGTATATATGGATCCACCATCACGAGAAGGAGAATCTTCCACCGACTTCTGAAAACAAGGCTGCACACAGGGCGTGCGCCCATCCGTGCGATCCAGAGGGTTTACTTCCTAGTTAGCTTTCGGCGGTGAGGATGGGGAAGGTCTTCCAAGGGTGCCGTTGCTAGCAGCTATAGTAGGCTTGGCCACGGCAAGTCAGTCCGCCGTCCAACAATAGCATTCAACAACGTATCTTACCACACAGTAGTACCACGTTACCATCGCTGGTAGTAAGCATTAGTCGTATAGCCATGACACGTACAGTGTAGTATTTGTCCCCGTATTTCGCCCTACCGTTGCCTCCCGCCGCTTGTTAAGAGCCGAAGAGACCCCTTTTTGAGAGATAGCACTGGATCGCATCCGGGAGGCAGTCGTGAATGCGCCACGAGCGCAGGTGGGGTGCAGGATCATTTTATTGATCGCTGGCAATGGATGCCTGTTGTGGCAAGACACAATGCATCCATCCGATAACTTTGGCTGTCTAGCTCGCTTGTCCTGCTCATCTCAGCTAGCGCAAGCCATTCCCGCTGCGGGTCATCCAAAAATACTACCTTTCTCCGCAGCAACTCTCGTGTCCATTGTACGCTATGATCTCATTCATCTATTTTTCTACAAATCCCGCCACTCCATGGTCAGATGGTCGTACTGTTGCAGTTAGTATAGTGGAAAAGGTAGGCTAGACCTAGCAGCTTGCTTGCATTTCGCCCTGCACCGCCCGTGCCCACCCATCAATGTAACGGGCATTTGCTAGTCATGGAACGGGGAGGAGCGGAAAGCTAGACAGTGGTAGAGTGGAGGCATCGTGTTGTTCATTGCTATAAAGGACATGCAAGTCACTCGTCCAAAGTCTCATCACCAACGCTCAGCTTCCATCACTACAAGATCTAATAACCACTCTTCAACTCTACGCCTCAACTCTCCACCTTAATCTAATCACCAAACCCACCCAACACCATCACCATGAAGTTCTTCTCTGCCGTCTCCGCCGCCGTTCTCGGCTTCTCCAGCATGGCTTCCGCCATCACTGGTCAGTACTACTCCTACAGAGTATTATAAAAACTTGAGTACTAACTCCTCACAGTCAGCTACGACACCGGTTACGATGACGCCAGCCGCTCCATGAACGTCGTCTCCTGCTCTGACGGTGCCAACGGTCTGGTTGCTCGCTTCCCCACCCAGGGCAACCTTCCCCGCTTCCCTCTCATCGGTGGTTACCAAGGCATTGCTGGCTGGAACAGCCCTCAGTGCGGTACCTGCTACGGTCTCACCTACAACGGCAAGACCATCTACGTCCTTGCTATGGACCACACTGGCGCCGGCTTCAACATTGCCCAGGCTGCCATGAACCAGCTCACCAATGGCCAGGCTGCTGCCCTCGGCCGCATCGACGCTCAGTACCAGCAGGTCGCTGTCAGCAACTGCGGTCTTTAAATCATGACTGTTGCGCAACCATTACACGAAAAAAAATAGAAGAGGCGGAGAGTTGAGGATGACGATGAATATGCGATAATGTTTATATTGGCTTTTAAATACTTGGCATGGCGCTTGCTTCATACAGCATACAATGGCGTTTACTGTATACACACACTCCTTGGTAACGTAATCGAAATAGTAATATACTTACTCACGAAATGATCTGTTCGAATTGCAATGTGATATGGATTTGACTACCATAAAAGCCGCGAACAAGTCGGGTTTGGATTGGAGAATGAAAAAAATGAATTCTAAGATGATCTTTTATACTTCGTGTCTGAGTCAGAAGAGCAACTGAAAATATAGGAATTCCCGAGAGCAAATCTAGGGGCAATTTGAACGGGTTTGTGCGAAAGAAGAAATAAGAAGGAACACGAATAGCTAGTGGAACCAGAACGGATATCGAATCTCTCTATTCTCTGAGAGCGATTGCAAGTGCACTCAACCTAGCCACCGAACGATTACAGGTGGCACAAAGGAAAAGAAAAGAAAAAAAAGATAACTGGAGACACGTATCATGATGAGATAACCCAAAAAACAGTCACTGACCTCTACACTCGCAAATCAAAACAACCCAAAGTTCTTCTAGTCTCAGCCAACAAACCACTGCAGCAGAAAAAGAAACCAAATGCGAGAGAGAAAAAAAGTAATCAGACCGTTGACGTAGCAAAAAAGCAACAAGCCCACGCAAGAAACAACGCATACCCAAGAAACCAGACCACCCAATCTCGATTGGTACAAAGAGCATCACGCAGCTGCGAAGCTTTCACCAAGCCAAGCCTAGCAATGCTTAATTCATCAAAGAAGCAAGTTGATGCATTGCCCGTAAAAGGTTACCTGCATGACAGATCACCACCCCACCCTCACATGCTCATACCCTGATCCCTGGATCGTTTCTCCGCACTGATACGTAGCGTGTGCATACACGTTATTCTACCTGTAATGATGCACATGCATGGGATCCTTATACGATAAGGCTAAGCATTGCACATGTGAATACAGTTTATCAAGTGCCTATCTAACTTTGTCTACCGAGGTATTCTGTACTCCGAACTAACCCAAGTGCACGTTGTTGTATTCACCCGAGCTTTCTCCTTCTTATCTAGAGCACTGTTGCAACATACAAACATTACCAGGACCTATACTTTACTGGGCTATACATTCAAGTACATGTGATTTGCACATGAATAGCGTAAGCCACTCTACTAGCGCATCCCCCCCCTTACTTACCCTTCGCGCCCGTTGTCGTTACCCCAGGTATCGTTTCATCGTTTCTAAAAAAAAGAAAACCAATATATCCAGCATGCCTAACTCTCCTGCATGACCGCGCTATTGCCATAGAAACCACCGTCAATCACGCGAGACAAGAACCTTGCATCCAAGATAAGGAGTCGGATAAACCAAAAGGGGGGTCCGGAGGCAATGAGGCTGAAAGTCTAACGCTCTAGCTAATGACTTAGCCGCATCGTACTAACCTCCACACTCAAAAGGGAGTGTGTGTGTGTGAGAGAGAGAGAGAGAGCTGAGAGGCAGGGCAAAAAAAAACCCCCCTCTTCCCCCCTAAAGTAGTGGAAACCTGGCAACGCATGCGCCACTGGATCTAAGCCTTTCTCCGGAAAAGGATTATACTCTAGAGTAGGTTTTAAACGTTCGTATTGAAGTACAAAAAAAAGCCTCCCCCATGATATCGGTGAGCAAGATGATTTGCATAGATGTGGGATCTAGAAGGGCGGAGAAAAAGAAGAATAGGGAAGGGGGCAAGGAAGATCCCTCTTTTGTCATAACCATGTCCTCGGGTCGTGGACGTGGCAGATGAGGGCGTCATCAAACGTCATTACATGTGGCAAAGGCAAAGGCAAGGCAAGAAAAAGGAGTGCGAGAGAGAGAGAGAGAGAGAGAGAGAGCAAGAGGATGCGAACAAGACCAAAAGTGTATGGGTGACGTACATGGTGTGTTATTTGGGTCACCAAGCTATCTAAGTCTACTTCGACCGGTCCCTTCCTTTCCCTAGTCATCGTAAATCACTACCCTTTCCCCCCTTTCCAAGGTAGCAAACGCAAAAGGTATCTATGGCAAATCGAAAACAAAACCACCAAAGAAGGATGGGAAAAACAATTCTTGGTATATTGCTGGTAGAACTTTTGAGGAGTGAGAGAGATGTCATGGGTGTTTGCGTTTCCATACATCTCAAACAGCTACGGCCTGCATAGCAGATCAAAAACCTTACGGTCATGGTATCTATTATAAAAAAAAAGAGCGTAACAAAAGGCCCATGTTTTAAAAAAGGGAAAAAACATGGGAAAGAAATAAACATTTGTTTGTGTCTAGACGTGGCGAGGTGATGCGGCAAGTAGTCGACCAAGACTACCGCTGGCAACCGAGGGTTCGGGAACGGGTGACTTTGCGTAGACAATCTCGCCTTCGATGGTGCTGACCGAAGTCCTGGATACGGCGGGTGACTTGTGCGAGTACGACTTGGGACTTGAAGGTGCCGTCACAGGTGTGACAAGATCAATCGACTTTCCTCCTCCATATGATCCGTTGCGGGACGGCTTGGTCCTGGGAGGAAGAGGTCGCGTGGTAGCAGGTGTATATGGCAGCGAGTAGCTTACTGAAGAGGCCGGAGTATGTGACAGCGAAGGGGCAGCACTAGTGCTGTACTGTGATGTTGATGCACGGTTGTAGCGAGGTCGGTAGGCGCGCATGTTATCAGGTGCATAAGTGGGTGCCGATTGAAACTTGCGCAGGTATTTTGATGCATCGGACTGGTAGCGGTCATCGGTGTTATCATCCGAGGATACGTCGGAGAAGGCACATGACGAGCGTTTTGAGTCGGGCTGAGTAGGGGAGCGCTGGGGAACAATGTCACGGAAGGCAAGGTCGTCAAAGGTGAAGTTTGCGAAAGGAGTGGCTGGCGGAGAGTAATGATCGTAGTAGTAGTTGAGGCTTTTCTCCGCGTCTTTTTTCTTGCAGCTGTGTATACAGGTCAGCAAAGTGGTCTGTGCGCGATGGGGCTGACAGGACGAGGGTGCCATTATCATACCTTTCTGAGCAGTAGAGCACGGTGTTGCTTGGAACAACAATTTGCTTCTCGCAAACAGTGCTGCATGGGTGGGTTAGTATACTGTGGATAGCAAAGAGTGGAGTAGAGGGTAAGTCAAGTAACATACCAGTAGTTCAAGAAGCTCACTGCCATTGAGTCTTCGTCGTCGTCGTCGTCGTCGACGGCGAGGTCGGCGTCTTTGGAGAGAGCGACTTTGGAAGCAGCCTTGGTCCCGTGGGATTGCACGCGCTTTGACAGAGGCCGAGAGGGCCGTGCGTGCGTGGGCTGCGACTTCTTGGATTGATGGGACAGGTGACGAACGTGATGCGTGGCCATGGTGGAGGCGGAACAAGTTTAAAAGGGCTAAATGCCAGCGAGTTGATAATCGCGCACGGTGCGCGATATTTTTACAGGCTGAAGACGACCAAGCGAAAGAAGCGGTGACACCGGCCGCCCAGTTCCCAGGCTGGCTGATATGACGGAAGGTTCGTGCGTGGCTTTGTTTAGAACCCCTTATCGCCTTGTGCACTGCGCCATCGACTTAGCCAGGAACAACGATATTAGGACTTGCTATCTAATACGAATTGGCGCGCAGAACCGCCGTCATCGGGCAGCAGGGCAGCAGTGTGTGGGTGTGTGTGGTGTATGGGAGGTGACGAGGACAGGAAAATGAATGGGCAGCTGCGTCATGCCCGAAGAAAAAGAAGCAATGACTTATGTATATGTATGTACTTACACTGAAGGAGTCGTCGCCGGTCCGGATGCGATCTGCGGGCAGGGCTGCCGACGGGAGGGTGGAACACTGGCTGGGGCTGGGGCTGTGTGGGCTGGCGGGCTGGCGGGCTTTTGCTTTGAGGGGGAGAGGACGAGAGAGACAGAGCCGAGTATTTCCTCGAGGCCAGCGGCTTTCAGCGGCAATGGAACAAGCAACGGTCCCGGGAGCTGATAACAGAAATGATAACGACGGCCACCAGAGCAGGAGGGGGACGACGCGGTCAATAAGTAATTACGAGCCCGGCCTGTGCAAAACCCACGCCCAGTTCTAGAACGCTGCGATTGACGACGACAACGGCCCTAGTTGCACCGTCGGGATACAGCTGCTTGGGTGTGTGGGGAACGATTCGTGATAGCCATCACGACAGAGCCGTTGCCGTGATAGCATTCCAGCACGCAATGCCGCCGCCGTCTGGGCGCTGCCTGCAACCCCCCACCCGCATCCACCACGCTGCCTCAGACTCAGGCTCCGTCGCGTCCGGTGTGAGTAGAGTCGTCGTAGTGGCCAATCCTGCGCCCGTAGCCATCACGCTCTGCTCTGCCCTGCACTGCGCTGCACACTCCTCCAGCAAATGGCGCTCCGAGCCACTCCCACACCCATCAAGGCCCACGCTGCACCGCCATGGCCATGGGCTGCCTCTGGTAGCGCCGCTCCCCTTACTTGTTAGCTAGGTCTACTGTACTCGTTCACACCATCCCACCGCGCTGTCCATATTACGTGCCTGCTCAACACAATGAAGCCATATTGCGAATGTTTGACATGCCGGCCCAATGGGGTAATCCGGTGCTTTGCGGCACCCCCTCCACCCACCACCGTACCGTTCGCTTGTTTGCTTATCCTCGACCACCCATGTATACAACTCCAAGTGCACCTATCAGTGCATCACTAGGCCGCCACACGTCCTTCTCTCGCCTTGCCCTTAACTCGCTGCCAGCCCGTTGCGTTTGACCGGCCCTCTGACTGTGCATAGTGATAGCAAAGATGCGGGTCCTATTTTGTTTTCTACTCGCGTACTTACAGCTACCTCCCTTAGCGGCCGCGCAGCAAAGGCCCGACAACAACAGACTGCTCGCCTATCCGCCGTCCCAGACATGGTGAATCATCAAAATTTTGTTCCTCTTCCAATCCTGAAACCTTGCCGCTGCCGATAATCCACAGTATTAATACCGTACGCGCACTTCAATTCGTACGCACCGCGCATGTGACGGGCAAGACTTTTTCCCTCGCAACCCATGTCATATCATACAGCAAACAGGTTATTTGTGCTCTGCCCGATTGCAATCCTCCAGATCTGGATCGGCGTGGATGTCGGATAAAACGGGCCTTCCTGGACATGCTCAGGCACCAGCCGCCATTCAAGCCGTTCCAAACTGAACCTGTTCCGCTCTACCCCACAAAAGTCAGCAAACACCGCACCCAATGTCGTAACCCCGACCGCATAATATCACGCAGGGAGACCCACCACACGCTTTCAAGAAAGTCTCGAACGTCTGCTCGTTGCGGATGGTCGCAGAAATAAAAACTAGGAGCGCCGGGTTCAGGTCGAAGAATTCTCTCAAAGTCGAAACCAAGCGTGGAATCACCGACTTGTCATAGGTCTGCCGCGCTGTCAAACCCACTTCTCCGCGACACCGCCGTTATGGTAGCTTACCACATCCGCTCCTATTACAATGTCTGGAACCTCCATTCCGTAGTCTTCTGAAAATGTTGTTGCGTCGACTGGATAGCCCCACTTGAGTGCTGCCGTACGCACTTGACAACCAGACTCGTCATCGACATCGAGTCCGTTCAGAAAGAGATTGGTCTTGATCGCATCCACCACCGCCTCATCGCCATCCGTGGCCACGATACCAGCCACACTCAGATGCTTCGCACACAGTATGGATAGCATACCCGTCCCCGCACCAAGTTCAAACACCCGTTTCTGATTGATGAACACGTGGCCATGCTCGGATGCAAGGTAGGATCCAAGCAGTAAAGCGGCTTCCCATGTTCGCAGACCCGTCGTTCCAGACGAAGAAATGACGGAACGGGCCTCCAATAGCGTTACAGCACGCTCACCGGAATCGCTGTTGTCAGTCGAATGTTGTGGGAACGAGTACGTCACAAAAGCTTTCTGCTGAGCGGCATCCGTTTCAGAAGGTAAGCTGGCCACGAGTAAAGTTGTCATTGCTTCCATGATATCATCTGAGATTTCCTATAACAAGGTAGGAGGGGCAAGTCAGCGGATGCTGCGACAGGTTGATTCCTGCACATGAAGTATCTTTTGGTATGGTACATGGCTGTACACAGCAAATGCAGGAACCGCAGTGAAGAGATAGGAGACCATACATCCTCCTCAGGGTCTGTCATGGACCGCTCGAGTTTCCCGACAAGTTCCTTCAGAACCCTAAGCTGGTAGCGAGCCGGTGGTGGCGAGGAAATCTTGGACGGGTCGAACAAGTTGCCGAACAGCCATGCCTGCACCAGGGACCTCTTCAAGGTTGCATTGTCCGGCCATCTCAGCTGTTGTGGCTCGACCAGTTGGAAGTACTGGCGTTGCAGGACGCGCAACTGCGCCAGCTGTTCAGGGTTTTCCATAGCGGGGGTAGCGTTGAGAATAGTCTGAATAGCCTTTTTGAAAGTTTAACTAGTTCAGCGCCAAGTGTAAAAGACATGCAGGCTCATGGGTGACAATCAGCAGTCGTGTTCCTGCCCTTGGACTGCTTACCTAATTTTGCAGCGGGGCGTCTTGGCAGTCTAAGCGAGGCAGGCGCACCGCCGACCGCCGACACGACGCACCGCAAATTCGACATCTCTATCCCGCCGCCAGCTACTAACCACAGCGAATCGACAAACAGCAGGATCGATCTCTGTCCAGTACGTGCAACTTGCAAGCCTGCTCGTCCTACCGTCGTTTGTGAACCGACATCTAACAGCCGTCGCTGCAGGTCGAACTTATCCATCATGGCCGACTCTCAAGTTACCCTGCGCACGCGCAAGTTCATCCGCAACCCTCTTCTCGGACGCCGTCAGATGGTCGTGTAAGTTCAACGACACCGAAAAAAAAATAGCTATTACACCGGACAAGGTGATTGTGGAAAAAGGGAATTGATTGAGTCTGACGGGAATTGTGTACAGCGACGTCCTCCACCCCAACCGCGCAAACGTTTCCAAGGACGAGCTCCGTGGCAAGCTTGGTGAGCTGTACAAGGCCAAGAAGGAAGATGTCTCCGTCTTCGGTTTCAAGACACACTTTGGTGGTGGCAAGAGCACCGGCTTCGCTCTCATCTACGACAGTGCCGAGGCCATGAAGAAGTTCGAGCCCCGCTACAGGCTAGTACGATACGGCATGGCCACCAAGGTCGAGAAGGCCAGCAGGCAGCAGCGTACGTTTCCCTTGCCGATACCCTACATGGTCTTCTTGCGGATCAAGCAATGGTTTCTATGAAGCATAAAAAGGCCCCAGGGGGGTTTAGAAGAAAAAATGAGAGATGAAAAAAAGGACAATGAATATACTGACTAGGGCAAACAGGCAAGCAACGCAAGAACAGGATGAAGACTTTCCGAGGCACAGCCAAGGCCAAGGGTGGCGCGAAGAAGGAGAAGAAATAAGCGGCTGGAGTAGGCTGCTGCTGATGAGGATGAGGATGATGATGATGACTTGGTAGTACAAAAAAAGTCATTGTTGGGGGGTCGAGAGTGGCGGTTTCTCTCTCTCTGGGAAAACTACTACTGTTCCGCCTGCTGCGGTTTCTTCATCATGGTGGGAACGGAGTTGCGTCTGCGGGCATATGGGGGGGCATGGGTCATGTTTATTCTACCCATTGCCTGGAAAACTCGTTGCGGATGGACACGACAAGACGGATGGCGTTTGAGATGAGAATTTGTCTGTTAACCATCAATGCATATCATGGACTTTACGATCCCCCAATTGATTCGTCACCTGGCCCTAACCCCCTCCCGTTTCTTTGTGTGTGTGTCACTATGCTCGGGTGTCACTTTGCATATGTGTTTGTTATCATTTTTTTGTGGGGGCTGTCACAAAAGGTGATTTATTATATCATTGTGATGTTGATGCTACTGTGAGCAAACCTATATAATACAGACTAAGAATTTTTCTACTTTTCTTCTTCTTCTTCCTTTCTACTTGTTCCTTTTACGACGGAGCACCACTAGCTTCGGTCTTCATTGGGGCTGTACTCTGTTGTTGTGGTTGTGGTTGTTGCTGTACACCCATCACTGGTGTCGTACCTGCACCTCGCTGTGCCTCACTCATCGGCTGTCCCTGTGCGCGCCCTTGAACCGGCGTCTGCACCTGTCCCTGCTCTCTCGCAGCCCCATCTGCAGTTGGTGTTTTTCCCGGCGTTTTCCCTGGCGTAGGCGTCGGCGGAGGAGGCTGCATATTCTTCTTTCCGGACCTGGGGCTCGACATTTCCCAAAAGCGTCTCGGCACATTCTTAGCGGGTGGCATGCCTAGAAACCCTTTGCCGCCCATACTCTCCAATGGCTTCGCTCGGCCGCCTACATAACAGCCCAGATCACCGCTCCATACGAAGCCACCGCCCACGACGCCGCGGAGCACGCCAAAGGCACGCGCGTCCCGGTATGCGATGCCTGTTTCTGGATCGCGGTATCGGGCGATTGTGTTGGTGATGGGACATAGCTTTTGGCCTGGCTTGAGCGCCAGTTCTGCATCTGCCTTTTGCGCGGCATTCTTTCTGGGTTGCTTTGGGGGTGCAATGAGTGTTTGTTGGATGTAGTTTGCAGCTTCTGTAGGAGTCCAGTCGAAGAGTGCCGTATAAAGCTGTACCAGTGCTGATTTGTCCTTTTCCTTGAGAAGCGAAGCACTAGTTCTTGCTCTTGAAGATGTTTGGGCTGGTGCTTCGAGGTTGGGGAAATTGGAGAGGGTGATCAGATTTCTGAGAGCTCGGCGGATGGTTTTGCGGCGCAGTGGTGCAGGCGGCAAGGTAGGCTTTTGGAATTGAGCAAGCATATCTTCGGGGCCGATTGATGGGTTGCCGTTGCTTTGTGGTATTGAAGGGTCGTTGAGCGGGGGGTGCGGTGTTTGTGAGAACGAGGGCTGTGGAGTTGGCTGTTGCTGTTGGAATGGCGATGCTTGAGTAAAAGGATTCGGTGGGAGATCACCAGGCAGTGTCTGGGGTTGTTGGTTTTGAGCAAATTGGTCAATGCCGAAGAGGAATGACGAATCTTGGCTAGTGGGCGCGAACATGACATTGCTTGCCATTGACATGCCGTGGGAACCCATAAAAACATCTCCGCTTTGAGATGCTGCTGCTGTCCACGGCAACTGTAGGGACTCTTGCTGCACTGGTAACGTCGTGGGTATTGGAGGCGTATGAGATGTCCTCATTGGCGACTGGATTTGGGCTAGGGGGCCGAAGACCGGTTGACTGTCCTCTATATGGTTTTCAGATGGTTGTGTAGGGTTTTGTGTAGGGGGGTTTGTTTGGCCTGCTTCGGACTCTGGTTGAGCGATGGCCGCCGCTTCTGCAGCCTCGATCTCCTTGTTGAATTTTTCTTCAAGTTGCTCTGGGGTTGGCGCGTCTTTGCCCGTGTACTTGAGCTTGTCATCCACCCAAATGCCCTGCCCACTGTAGTAGCGATAAAAGGGCCCATCGATCTGGCGGTTCTTTAGGGCGTCTATTTTGGCCTGTCTCTCAGCTGCCCTTGCCTCTTCGGCCTCCTCCCACCTGTGCAGTGTCTTTTTATTTATGCGCTCGTTGCGGGCGGCTTCAGCGAGCCTTTCAGCTTGCGTCAGAGGCTTCTCCTTGGCCTTTAGTTTTCGCGCCTCAGCAGCCTTCATCATGGCCAGAGTATCATCCCGCCGGCGGTCCTTCTCCTTGAGCTTTGCCAGGGTGGCGTCCTTGTTGGCGACTGTCTGCTTCCGGTTGGACATTCGGACGGGGCCGTCCTCTTCGGTGGGCAGCCATGATGCGCGTTCCGACTTCTTCTTGGGCCGTGGCGGGGCATGCGAAGGAGACTGGGTGCGGGGGACGTCAAGCTTGACTCTCTTGTGGGCAGCGGCGGCGCTTCTCGCAGCAAAGGGATTTGTGGCGGCTTTGCGCTTCTTGTTCCTTTCCTGTCGCTCGGCCCGGCGCAACTCCTTCTCGCCCGCGTCGTCATCGTCATCGGCGCCGCCATCTTCGTCTTCCGAGGATGACGAATCTAGGTTGTAGTCGTCGTACTCATCTACCTGGTCGCCTTGGAACTCCTCCTCGTCGGGGGCCTCGTCCCATTCCTCGCCCCATTGCTCGTCCTCTGCGGATTGCGCAAGCAGAGTGGACATGCGGTTGCCGGCATTGGATCGGCGGGCACGCGTCGTGACCATGAGCTCGGCGGGGGCCTCATGGTCGCTGTCATTGTCGGAATGTGGAGACGGGTCGCGAGGAGAAGAGGGTGGTGGGGCGTGTTGCATGGCGATGTTGGACGCGGCCTCAGACATTATGGGTGGTGAGGTGAAAGGCAGACACGAGGGTTGGCAGGGAAGGTGCAAGCGAGCAGCGATCACTCACGGCTAGAGCCTGAGGCCCAACGTGCTGAATTTGGAAGGGCGACGTGTCTTCCAGAATCGTTCCATGAGACAGTATGAATCATTGGCTGGGCTAATGCAATTATGCGTGCCGGGGCATTTTGTTTCAAGGACCGTTGTTGGGGAGGGTTGCCGCAACGGTCGGTGGGGATGGATGGGCGGCACGCAAATGGACGCAAGTGGACGCGACGGGTGATGAGCGATGTGCTGCAGTGTGCAATGAGCAATGGGCCATGGGCCATGGGCCATGGGCGATTCGGGCGGACAGGGGACAGCGGCTGAGCCTGACTCGGGTCTGGGAGCGACGACGACGACGATGATGATAGCGAGCGCGTATGGGTAGTCTAAGTATGTCCGCAAGTAAGTAAAGTATGCGATTGATGGCCGGCGGCAGTTCGCAGGGCCCGCAGCATGTCACTGGCCATGAGTATGTACACAGTAGGGAGTGCATCTCACTGGCGACTTGTCTATTTGCAGCACATGTGGGCTAGTGGCAATCAATGCTCTACGCAGTATTATGCCCCCGTCGTGTGGCAGTCTGACACGCGCTCCAACAAGGGCGCTCAAGCGTACTTGGCTCGCCCGTCCAGCAGGCCCGGCAGCAGCAGCGGCAGCGGCAGCGAGTGCAAGAAGCCGTCGAGGACAGGCCAAAGGGCGCTGGTGAACCGTTGCTGAGTCTGAGTGCGCGGCGTGGTGGACAAAGTTTCATGGCCCGCAACTGCACAAGATTGTCGTCTGGCCGGGCGAGGCCAATCAGCGGCAGCAGCCCCAAGAGGCAAACCAGAGTCCACGTCAGATACTCGACTGACGGCCTTTCTCGACGCGCCTCTGTGTTTCAGGCGCTGCGGGCATGCGCTGCACTCTTCCGCGGCCATCCAGGCAGGCCTTGTCCACACCAGAGCGTGGCAGCCCCTGAAATCTGTCCAAAAGCAATAAGCTGCAGGTGTGCAATGATAGTCCCAGCAGCCGTAGCAGCAACAGGAGTAGACATGGTCTTGGTAGGCCTGTGGTCGGTAGTATGTAGGCGTAGTAGAAGGCGGCCTAGTCGGAGTACAAGTAGAACGAGAGAGAGTAAATGAGCAACACCAACAACAACAGCAACAAAAGCAAAAGAAACAACCTCCTCCATCTATCCCTCTCCCTCTCCCTCTCCCTCCCCCTCCCCCTCCCCCTCCC
>NW_006911484.1:0-42901 GCF_000523455.1 Bipolaris oryzae ATCC 44560 | reverse complement strand
GTAGATAGGTGTGAAGATCACGTGCGAGATGGAAAATTCGAGTTTTAAAAGAGGAGAATTGAACGATGAATATTGTTTCCTCTTGTTTTTGAAATGTTGATTTGCTTAGAATAAATCATGTAGTGCTTTTGTAAATGGGTGAAAGTTATATGGATGAGTGGGATGTGTAGATGTGGATGTGTGTGTGTGTACATATACGTATTGTACGTTTGATACAAAGAAAAAATAACAAACAACGATGAACGATGCTTATGCTCGCAAACGATAAAAGGATGAGATGAAAATGCCAAAAATGCCAAATGCTCGCAGAGAAGCAGGAAAAAAAAGCGAGAACGCTCAAATTATTTCCTTTGATGTAAAATCAAGGAAAGGAAAAAAAAGCCAAGAATGCCAGGACTTTGAAGACGAGATGAGAGAGAGAGAGAAATGGGACATCGGACTCGCTAATCTTTTTTTGGAATCAAAAAAAACATAACGGAATAAATGACAAAAAAAAACAGAAGATTTTGGACAAATGCATATATCAATGAACAGAATAAACCATATTTTTTCTTTCTTTCAAAAAAACGTCTTTACGGTCTACTAAAATTTGCAACCGCAGGCAACTCGCCGCCTCTGATTTCACTCATGGCGTAGCCCGGCCGCCACGCAGGATGTATTTCACTATATCCCGAGTGGCTATCGCGGTTGCTGGTGACGGTTGACCGCGGCGCCGCCTCAACCACGTAACTGATTCCGTCTTCAGAGACGTACGAGGGAGGTCGGGGTCCCTCTGCTACCGCGGATGCTGCACGCGAAGCAGTGGGTAGTGGGGGGACTTGCTCACTGACGGAGCCGACGCGCGATGGCATTCGCGAGGACATTGCGCTGCCGCGCTCGCTGAGGGCGTCGACGCGCTGCCAATGGATGAGGTTTGGGTCTACACGGACGCTGCTGCGCCAGAGGCCGTAGGCGGGTGGGGGAGGAGGCGGCATGTTTTTCTCTGGGTCGTCGACGTCCATGTCGTTTTCCAGGACGTCGTTTTCCAGCGCGGCTTCTTCGTCGCGGCGGAGGTGGACACGGATTGGGATGATGGGTTGGAAGCCCTCAGAGCCGAGCATGTTAGGGATGAATTGGCGTTCTTCGGTCGGCGGGTTGAGCATGAGCATGCAGAGGCGGATGAGGGAGTGGCAGAAGAAGATGGTGACGGTGAGGAGCACCATGATGAAGAGGATGTGGATTTCTTGGCCGAGGTCTTTGTTGGTTAGGGCCAATGCTAGATCTGCGCTCGAAGATTAGTCTAACGTGTGTCAAGCAAAGTGTCATAAAAGCTTACAGATGGATAGAATGACGATCAGAAAAGTTCCGGATATCGCAACAGCAACCATCTTCCGTCGTGCAGCTGATCCCCTGACATAGATTCCAGTGGACCCGCGCTCATCTCTTCGTCGCACCCACTGTTCACGTCGATCCGCACGACGATTCGTTCTCCTCCGGTGCTTGCGCCGCCTATGCCGCCTTCCACTGGCCTCGTCTGTAGATTGCTGAATTGCTGGATCTACGGGGCCTTCGTGGCCAGGTGGTAATTGTACATCCGCTGGGTGACGCGAGTATAGTGTTGTCGGCTCCTGAGGATCCTGAATGGCGCCAATATATGAGCCTGCAGTATGATGTGAAAGAGGTGCATTTGAGTCACGTGAGTCGCGCGGCTCATCATCTGAGACATGTTGTGCGTTTGGATCGGGTGATTGCTGGCGGCTCCAGAATCCGCGAAATGGTACTTTTGGTGTTGTCTCGTTGTGGTTGTTGTTGGTGAGAGCTGGCGACTGTGAATAGACTGACGAGCCATTGACCAATGTTCGCACATTGCTGCGAAAGGCGCCGAATCGAGATGGCGATGAGGTTGCCGGAGAAGCCTCGATGTCCTGGTCTTGGTCTGGTCGTGGCGACCAAGCGAAGAGTGGTGACCGGAACATGGTGTTCTGTATATAGCTTCTAAGATTGACAAGGCTCAGGAACTAGGAAATGCGGACCCCAAGTTCTATCTTGAGCACTCGCTGTTCCCTTATAGCACAACGCGTGGCCTGGGTTCGGCACGCTTGTTGTTGGTCCCCCTTCCAAGATGTCTCAACGGATGAACGAGCGAACGGTATGGCTAGGCCAGCATGTGGGCCTCGTGTTCTGGGTGTAACAGGATGGAAAGTGTGGAGTAGTCTCCAGATGAGTGGATGGCTGTGTTGCTCGGAGTCGTCTTGCAATGTCCGGCGCGCGAACTGTTGGCTATACCTTTCCACGCCTACCAAGATGGAAACAAGCCCAGGAACCCCCGATGGAAGAGTATTATCGTACTGGATAAAGGGTGAAATAGCAAGCAGGCTATCCAGAGCCAGCTGAGCCAAGCAAATGCAAAAGAACAGAAAGAAGCGAAACAGGCAGAGCGCAGCACTGCTGCCAACTACCAACGACTGAAAGAAAAGGACGATAGAGCCATCACGGTTGGGGAGGAAGAGTTGCTGTCGCACTAGGACATGGGTAAGGACAGCAACGACGACCACGGTCGAGAAAGCATTGAGCGCCATGCGTATTCGCGACGAGTCGCGTGTCAGAGTGCGATGAGAGCAACGATGAAACGCGGGTGGGCTGGAGCAGCGATCCTACGTGTAGCACAGACCGCGTTCGTAGACATGGGCATTCTGCTTTGGAGCCACCCGGGCGTGTGGTGGATGACAGCAATAGCGCAGCTCAGGGAAAGACCTGGGGAAGGCCGGCCTTGATTGGCTGTCGGGAAAAGAGCCTGAAACACCCATCCCAATCAGGTCTACACAACCACCACGCCCTGCTTTTAGCAACGCGCCTGCGAGGCGGCAGCAGATTGTCGTGCGCTTAGCACAATGTAATAAAGGCATGAAGCCGCGCTATAGCAAATTTCGTCGGCTTGATTGTTGGCTAGACTGCTGTCGACGGCTGGTTGCGCTGCTGCGCCAACTCTCTCTGTCTCTCTCTCTTCGACGCATCCTCTCAATCACCATACTCGTCGCTTTCGCTGCATCGTCGACCATTGTGCGTACATGCGACTCCCAAGCCCTGTCAACTGTCGCACCGGCGTATCCAGCCTATCCACAAACGTCTGCGTGACGTCTACCTGGGCCGGAAGCTACTGGGGCCTTTCTCCACGCTTCTCGCGCCCATCTCTTCGAGTCAGAACTGCGTAGCCAAGATACCGAAGCTTCACCCTTTCACTTGCCGAGCTCGCCCACCATGACCTTTCGGTCTGACGAGGCGGAGACCACTAAGTATTGCCAAGTCAGCTTGATGCTTTGCAGGAGACAAACAGAGTGACAGAGAGGGTGTACGGACCGCCCTCCGTCTAGTTCCACCTTCTGGCAGGGTATCCAGACATCGTTGGGAGATGCAGCCGAGGCATTGAGGCTCATAGGAAATTTGATTCAACTTACAAATGGGTTCGCCAAGAGGGTGGAAACGCACGTCATTGACGGCGCCTCGGTGGCCTGGCAGCTTGTGCAAGAGTTTCCCTGTTCGTGTCTCCCAAACGGCCACGCTCTGATCCCCGCTACCAGCTGCAATCTTTTCGCCTTTGAAGTCCCAGCTTGCCTTCAAGAGGTTGCGCTCTTGTCCGGTAGGGGCTCCGTCGTACGTTTGTATGCGTCGGTCAGCGGGAGCAAAGGGTCTTACATCCCATGTCCTGACAGTTGAATCGTGTGCGTTGGATAATAGTGTTTGGTTGTCTGGAGACATTTGGAGCGAAGTGACTGTGTCGGTGTGCCCAATCAGTGTGTATGTCACTGCCTGTTTCCGCAGATCCCAGACTTTAATGTCGTTGTCAATGCCGCCTGTGAATAGCTCGTTTCCAGCTTCCGCTAAGCATATTGCTGTTATGGGAAAGTCCGTCTGGATAAAGGTTACTGCATCTTTTGTTCTAGTGTCCCAAATCTATTGCCGCTGTTAGACCAGTCTCACCATACCCAATACTGTGTGCAACACTTACCCCAATATAGCCGTCGTCGGAACCGCTCACGAGCACCTCTTCACCGCGCTTGCTCACATCCATGCAATTGATAACCTCCTCATGACCTGGATGTCTTCGTATTCTCTCTCCAGTTTCGACGTCCCAACTTGCTAGGTGCATGTCTGCCGATGCGGAGAAGAGAACTCTGGAATCGCGTGACCAGTGCAAGTCGAGTACTGCCTGCTTGTGACCAGTGAGGATGCCATAGTTTTCGCAAGTGTCGGAGCTGCGCCAAAGCACTGTTTACCGTCAATACGTATTTCCCAGCCAATCTGGGGCCAAACTCACATATAGAACGATCCATAGAGCCAGAAGCGATACATTGTCCTGTTGGGTCGAATCGTGCTGCAAAGACTTCGCCTGAGTGGCCTGTTAATTCCATGACTGGCGACTGCAGTGCGCTGGAGCGCGACCCCTACAGGACCTGTCAGCGCATCGCTACCTTCAGCCTTGACACTCGTGTAGAAACATCCTCGGTGGCAACGTACCGCTTGTATGAGGGCGCCATTTGCGCCCGAGCCGTTGACTACAGCTACTGCAGAGCTTCCTCCAAGGTTGGCATCCGACTTGGTGCGCTTAACCAACTGGCTTGTACCAAAAGCCTCATTGGCGGGTCGCTTTTCTCTAGACATGGCGGAGTATGTGTGGTGATATAGGTTTCGTGGTGGAGTTTTCGGGTTTGTCGCGTCCAAATTCGCGGTCTGGTAGTAGCTCGTGAACTTTCCTCATGGGTAGATCGGCGCCAAGAGATATACGCTCCACAGCCCGAGCTAGGTACGCTGCTCCGCGTGCCCCCCGACGCCGACGACACGACTCAATCATAGCAACCTCACATACCGCCTTACCCCACGTCTATAGAATTTCTCTCCTCGCCCACCGTGTACATTGCGCCAAAAAACCGCCAGGGTGAACCATGTCTTCGTCAACCAAAGCGGCCCGCATGGGCGAGGAGTGAGCTCCACAAGCCTGGCACCTGCTTCACGATGCGCTAATACATGTCAGAGTATGGAAGTAAGCCTTGTGTGTAAACCTTTACGTTTGCTGGCTCTGACTGTGTAAGAACACGAGTCGATAAAGTCAGTGCCGAGTTAGTCACGCTCACATACGGAACCATTGTTGCACAACTATGCAAAGACTACGAATACAACTACCCAGACGTCAACAAGCAACTGGAGCGCATGGGGTACAATATCGGAATACGGTTGATTGAGGACTTCCTTGCAAAGTCGAGCGCGCCTGCTTGCACCAACTTTCGAGAGGTGGCCGAGATGATCTCCAAGGTAGCCCTTGTCAAGTGGCAGATGGATTGATTGTTCAGTGGCTGATATGCAGTACAGGTCGGCTTCAAAATCTTCCTCAACATTACCCCAACCATTACGAACTGGTCGAGCGACAACAAGCAATTCTCACTCATCTTCGAAGAAAACCCACTTGCCGATTTCGTCGAGTTACCAGACGATGGGCGTGCGCAGGACGAGTTATGGTTCTCCAACATATTAGTGGGTGTACTGCGGGGTGCATTGGAGATGGTACGTCTTCCCAGGACTATACTGTGCAGCGACATTGCAGATAAACGATGTACTCATTTCCGAACTAGGTACATATGCAAGTCGAGGCACACTTTGTCAGTGACGTGCTACGAGGTAACGACACGACAGAGATGAGGATATCGCTAGTTCGCTACATTGATGACGAGATGCCACCGGATGATGAGTAGAAGACAAGGAGCAAGGGTGAGAGGGTGAGAGGGTGAAAGGAGAGGAGAGGAGAGAAGAGGAGACATTTTCCAATTGATGTCTTGAGCATGAGGGACAGCGGCTGCTAGACGGGGCATGTACAGTGTGGACGACTCTAGGTGAAGTCAGTTGACCAACGAGGCAGCGATGCGCACAGGGCCCCGTTTGCTAGAGAATTGCACACCGCCACCATGGATGTGTTAAAGTCTATGCCAGTCGGGCAGGCTGCATTTGGCATGGGACCCGATGCATTGCGAGGGATAGAATTGCACGATTGTAGGCGGTCAGCGAGGCGCATGAGGGCACAATTGCACAATGGCGCAATTGCACTGGCACTCGCACCGGCAACACGATTGATTGGGGAAAGGGGGACCTCTCACTCTTTTTGCTCTGCACGTGCGTGAATGTGTGTATTGACGAGGGCGCATCTGTCGACGGTTGAGGATGGATTGACTGGTGACTGGTGACTGGGCCTGGGCCAGGGCGAGGCCAACAAGGTATACCTACTGCGTACACTGTGCTGTGTCTCCCGCTCGAGCAGACGGCGCCGTCGAGGTGTGCAGGTCGCGTTACATGCACATGCCCCACCACGCACCCTCGTAGCCCGTCGGGGCGTGGTGTGTAACGGGGCCTTGTCTTGACGACTGCGACTGCGACGACCACGACGACAGCGACAACACAGCAGCCAGCAATGGCGTGCGGCGTGTCGGGGGCAGCCAATGCAGGGCCAAAAGCAAGCAGCAAAGTGCAGTTTTTGCTGAGGGCGCGCGGGTGCGCAAAGGGGAGGCTGGTGCGAGGCCAAAGTCTAATAATACTCAGTCACGTGGACGTGACTTGGCGCAGCTCAGCGAGCGGCCGCCGCCCTTCCCCTCGATTCCCGGGGCGTCACAAACTTCCCACGACCTGTCCACTATTCCTCCGAGCTTTTTTGTCGCCCGACGCGCTCCATCACGTAGGCGCATCTCCGGTTGTCGTTGTCGTTGTTGTCGTGATCCCATCTCTTGGCAGCCTCCGTGCAGAGCGCGCCGCTGACATCCCCTCTCAAAGTCCTTCCTTCACGCTAACCCCCAGTCCCATACCGTGCATCAGCCGCCGCCTTTTCCATCGCGACACCACCGTCGCTACCCTTTGCCGGCTGCCCTCCATCCCGCCCGCCCACGATTTGCGCGCCTACAGCCTCGTCGCCGTCTCTCGCAGGCTGAGCAGGTCCCTGGCACGCCGCTCCGGCTCCGGCTCCGATCTCCCGTGGCGACGACATCCCATGCTGTTGTAGCCCGTCCATCCAGCACCGAGGTGCACGACACATATCGCGTCTATTGCTAGCACCGCGCATCCATCGCTAACTCCCCACCCGTCTTCCGCGCCTGCCGCACCCGCCCCCCCCACGCATCGTCGCGATGCAGAACCAACAGCAAATGGCGCAGATGGCGGCCATGAATGCGAACAACGGCGCCGTCGATGGCACTCCCATGATGCGCAACATGGCGCAACCTGGCGGCAAGGGCACCGACCCCACCGAGAAGCTTAACACGTACATCTACGACTACTTTCTGCGGAACAAACACCTCAACCTGGCGCGCGCCATGCTTGAATGCGACATGAAGATGGCCACCGAAAAGGCCAGCCCAAACAGCAAGATGAATGGCGCCGACGCGATTGAGCAGATAGACGACCTGCCTCTTCCTTCGCTGCCCCCCAACCAGGTCGCAGACAATTCCTTCCTACTCGACTGGTGGGTCCAATTCTGGGACATTTACACGGCCACCAAGCCGCGCAGCAATGCCTCCAAGAACGCGATCCAATACGTCGGTCACAATCGGGTAGGTGGAAATCTTGTCCCAGCTCATTTACACGTATAGCAGCCCACTAACCGAACCTCTCAGAACCTCGGCCAGCTGCAGAATGAGCAGCGAAATCAGCGCATGATGATGAACAACCCTATGAACGCGCAATACCAGATGATGAGAAACGGCGCAATGACCAATGGTAACCAGACCGACCTTAAGCGGGCGGCAGCCATGAACAACAACCGACCGTATGTTTTGCTTTGCACCTCCTTCGTGCTATTCAAACACCATCCCGCTAACCGCGCAGCAGCACCGGCAACCCTATGGCGGGTATGCAGCAGATGAAGGGCCCCGGCATGATGGCGGCGCAGATGCAGCGAGACGGCTCAAGCATGGACATGAATGGCCAACGTCCAAACTCGCCCGGATCCAACGAGAATGCTCCGTCCCCAAACAAGCGTCCGCGTGTCGATGGTGGTACGTCCATTTGTCAAGACCCTGACCCACTATGTCAACTAACGTACAATGTCATACAGGTGGTATGAACGCTGGTAACATGCCCAACAACCAGTTCAACGAGTTCATGCCGCAAGGCCCAGGTGCGCAGCAGAAGAATATCGAGGTATATGCCCAAAGCCTGGCCCATCAACACAGAGTGGCAATGAGTAACACGTCGTCCCCCCAGGGTATGAACTCTGGCGTCCAAGGCTCTCCAATGGCCCAGCCCGGCCTTGAAGGTCAAGAAAACCTCTTTACTGGCAACGGGCCACGACCAGGCAATATGCCCACCAACCCTCCAGGTGCACCTCAGCAAGGCAACCATGCCCTGCAGGACTACCAGATGCAGCTTATGCTTCTCGAACAACAGAACAAGAAGCGATTACTCATGGCACGACAGGAGCAGGACAATCAGTCCGGTCACCCACAGCAGGGTGTCATGGGCGCCCCAGGTTTTGGGGCAGCCATGTCACCACAAGGTAGCAGAGCTGGCGGTCCTTCACCCAATCCCGCCGACCAGATGAAGCGGGGTACGCCCAAGTTGGGTCAGCAGAATCTCCCTGGCTCCCCCATGCCAGAAGGCATCATGGGACAGCAGCGCGCATCTCCCGCACCGAACATGAACTTTGACCCTAGCCTGGCCCCCCCGGGCATGCCCCCGCAGTTCTATCCTCAGGGAATGCCTCAAAACGGCCCAATGGGCATGCGTCCCCCGAGCTCACATCCGCAACCACCCAACTTTGGTGGTCAACAGATAACACCCGCACAAATGGAGGCTATGCGTAACGGGCAGATGCAACAGAATGGCTGGCGTGGTGGCCCTCAGCCTGGCATGATGCCTGGTGGACAGCAAATGGGAGGACCCATGGGCCAGAACCCGCAGCAGCGCCAACAAATGCCACCGCCCCCAGCACCTACGAACGAACAACCACGACCCGAGCCCTCTCCGTCACAGTCCAACCCGAACCCACCGACCCCATCTCAAACCAACAAGGCCAATCCTAAGAAGAAGCCTACTAAGGACAATAAGGTAAAGTTTCTAGTTTCCATTCCACCCTTGAGCAACATTGATGTTGATTGTAGAAGCCCGCAAACAAGAAAGGGGCGAATACAGGTGCGACTCCAGCAGCAACAAACGGTGAAGAGCCTCCTACTCCGACGTCTTCCACTCCCGTGGCTCCAATCACGCCAGTCCATAAGCAGTCTTTCACCCAGGGACAAAATGGTCAGCCACAGCAGCCTGTGCAACCACCAGCGCCCGCCGACCAACCCATGGACAATGGAGGTGGTCAGCCATTTGGCAGCATTGATCCTGATGTGCGTTTACTGCGTTGATGTCTTTCATGGTACATTTGCTAACACCCTAATAGCCTAACAGTTTTGACCTTGGCCTCAACTTCCCCGACGACGGTGGCGCGCTCGAGACGTTTGACTTTGATTCATTTTTGCACACTGGTGACAACGACGGTCTCGGCAACTTTGGCGACTTTGACTTCGCCGGTGCAACAGAAGTATAGCGTAAGTCGAAAGCCGTTGGTTTATTAAAAAGACCAAGCATATCATAGTTGCAGCAGCGGTGGGCAAGTAGCGGTGGTTGGCAGGCTGTGTGGTTGGTGGCATTTGAAACCCAAAAATCGTTTCCATATACCCGTGTCGTTATCGACCGTCTCGATCGCTTTTTATCTCTTATCCGGAGCATAACGGAGCAGGCTTGGGGTTTTTTGGAAACTTCGGTTGGCCTCTTTGTTTTGTTTTGTTTTGTTTCACACCCTCTTTTCGTGAGGGGGGTGGTGTTGTTGGTTGTTGGGTGCCGGGTGGGTTGGGGGGTGTAAGGGATCTAGTGGGCGTTCTCATTTTCTTTTGGTGTTTTTTTATCATGTATGTGTGTGTGTGTGTGTTGCGTTTTCAACCTCCCCCCCCCTTATTTGAACCCGAGTGGACGCTACGTTTTTCCTTTACTATCTTATTTTTTCGTTTTTTTGCTCTCAATTGCAAAATTTCAGGATTTTTTTTGGATTTCCGATTCTCCTACTCCTCTATCCCCCCCTTCCTTCCATTAGGTATCTTTCGAGATCTACACACCTTACTCTGTCTCCTACTACACACATGTTATCGCTACCAACTCATTCTTCTCCTGTCCTACTGCACTCGCACATGTCATCGCTACCGATATTACAACATCATCTACTACACTACCACCAGCTACTTGCTTCATCAACCAGCAAAATCTCCCTCTCAAATGATCTTCTCGCTCCTTCACTCCCTTTGCCTTTCCCTTCTCCCACCACCTCCCCCTTCTTTCCACCCTTCTAACCCTCTACCCTTCCCCTTCCCCCTTATTCGCAATCCCCACTTTCCACAATCCCCGTACTCCGTTTTTTCCACCCGCCTTATCTCTTATTTACCTTGGCACTGCTCAGTTCCGTTCGCTTGACCCCCTTTTTCTCTCCATAGCAGAGTGGGGGAGAGAGAGGAGGAGAGTGATACGGCACTGATGGTTGTTTTTTTGTTCGGTTTGCTAAGAAATGAAACTGGGTAGTTAAGAGAATGGGGAAAAAAAAGACGAATAAGAGGAAGAGGAAGAAAAAAGACAAAGCTGAATATGATAAAGAAGACGGTGGGAAAGACGGAAAGGGGGCTACTGGTATATCATATTTCTATCGTTTCCTATTTCCTGACTTTCTTTTTGGTTTACCTTTTTTTTTGCCTTCCTGTTTTAAGGGTATTGTTGGCGTTTGTGTTTTTTTTTTGCTTACTAAGAGAGAAGGAAGGCGGGTAGATGCATGGATGAAGAGTGGAGGAGAGAAGGAGAGGGTTGTGGAAATGACTTGATGCTTCATAAAATCTCATTCTTTTGTTTTTCCTTGAATGTAGTGGTGTAGGTTGTGTGCTGTGCGTGTATGTGATGGTGAATTTGAAGGCTGATAAGGGGGGGATGGGATAAGGTGAGAACACAAGATGCTGGGGAGAGTAGGAGATGATGATGATGATGATGTATATGTGTGGTTCTTGATTGAGTATTGCTTGGGTTATTTGTCTTCCTATGCCTCTTCATCCAACGAACATCTTAACTCGAGAGAGAAGAAGGGAGTATGACCTCATTGTCACTGTCACTTCTCATCAACCATCCCATTCTAACATCTGCCCTACCTCATGCTCCCCCATGTCCATTCCATCCCACCCACGGATCTCCCTTACCCTCCTCTCACACATACACACACCTCCATCGATCCCATCTATTCATAAATCCCAACCACAGCCTACAACCCTACCTCTCCACCTCCCTACGCCGCAGGTATATCTGGTACCTCGCTTTCCCTCTTCATTCCTTCTCGCTAAGCCGGAAACGAGTAATACACAACAACATACGATAGACAGAGAAATAGCACCAAAATTCCTTTCACTACAATACCAAGGATATTTCGCAAGATCAAGAGTTTGAACCTCTCTCTCCCTCTCTCCCTCTCACTCCTTTTTTTCTTCTAAAAACAAAAAAAAGGAACTCCAGGACCAGGAGAGATGTTAATTTTAAAGATTATATTCTATATTAAAGATTTGTAAATGTTTCCACCAAGCCCTGGCAGTTTGTGGGAAGAAAGAGAGAGAGAGAGGGGGGGGGGGTTAGAGTTTTTTTTAAAGTGCCGCAGAAATTTTCCTTGTTACCTTCTCCTTGTGGACTCCCGCAAATTCCGAGAGAGAGAGAGAGAGAAAACTACAGTGTATCTAGTTACTTCAGAGATAACTACGTATAATCCAATATAATCCATATAAATGCAATGACGGAAGAGAAAGTTGGAAGTGTGGAAGGGTAGGTAGATGTGGGTGTGCGAGGGACACGGGCATGTTGCATATACAGCAAACAGTGTGAAGGGGGGGAAGCATGGATAAAGAGGGGGGGGAGTGCAGCGTATGAGTTTGGAGACTGTGACGAACCTAGCTAGAGTGGATTGGGATTACAAAGTAAGTATCACGTAGACACTTGTAACATATACTTGCACAAACTCTCTTTCTTTCGTATTTCAAGAAACGGCGGAGTGTAAGGAGAAGAATATAGTGGATATATAGACCTATTTTCCACTAACCCCACAAGACATTACGAAGATATAGAAAAGAGAAACCCCCCCCCCCCCATCCCACTCACCACCTCCATTTCAATCATAAAAACCCAAAATCTTGTTCGCCCGATCAAGTATTACCTTCTCCCCGGGACCCAACCCAGGCTCCTCGCTATCCCACTCTAGCAGCCCCATAGCACGACATCCCTCGTCCCCAACAAGCTTCTGCATCTCGTCGGGCAAAACGCGACCGACATGTTCGGACTCGCCGATGCCGCTTCCGAAATCCGGGCTGGGGGTACCGTTGACGAAGGTGTTGCGCTGGCGAACGAGATGGTTCGCATTATCTTCTGTCATGGGGCAAGCGGGGATGTATAGGACGCTAGAATCCGAAGTGCCTTGGTGTTTCTTGTCGACGCTGTGGATGGTATCGCAGTGCCAGGCGACGTAGTCACCGGGTCGGACCGTCGGGACGTGAACCATTGTTTTTTGGAGGTGGAGATGCGGGTGGAGTAGGTTTGAGAGTTCCTGTCCGTGACCGGGTGTTGCGCCGTGGATCCAGGATGTTTGCGGCGAGTCCATTTCCCAGTTGTCTGGGGAGAGGAAAGCGGAGGTGTTGGTGGTTGCTTCGGATGCGGTTTGTGCGCCTGGTTCGACGCCGCGTTTGGGGGAGAAGAAGGGGCGCAGCATGTAGTATGCTGTTGCCTTGGCGAAGAGCGGGTTCACGAGGAGGGTGCCTTCAAGTGGGCGGGTTGTGGAGAGCGAGAGCCAGCCTTGGAACATGCGGAAGGCGTTGCAGGCTCCGACGCCCTGGTGGAGATCGGGAACAATGGGTAAACGGCAGCTGGCTTCCCAGGGATCAAATTCTTCCCATTTCCCTTTCCAGATCGAGTCGTACACTTTTCCAAGTCCGTATCCTTGTTCGTCCCAGCGCTCGACGCTGCCGCCGTCAACGTGGGGTCCAATTGAGAATCTGGCATCACCGGGCTGGCGCAGGCGCAGACGGTCGGCATAGCTTATCGGGTGCTTTGTAGAAAGTGGAATATGTGGATTACTGCTGTGCCAAAATGACATGAGGAAGCGGTGCGCCTTGAGGAGATTAGGGTTTCCGCGTGCGAGGAGCTGAGGGCGCGACCAGTAGAGCTCAAATACTTGAGGATTGTCGGCAGGAAAAGCTGTTCAATTGTCAGTCGTAATAAAAGCATGGAATATTTCAAATACCCACCCTTTGTCTGAGGGTTCTGCCGGATATATTCTCTGAGATCCTCCTTCCACTGTAATGCTTGTTGTTCCGACACTACGCCCCGCACAACAGCGACACCTCTCTCTCGCAGCTGACTACTAAAAACTTCAGGCGCATTGTCGATATCCTTGAAATCAATTTCCGGAATGACCTTGCTGCCTTGCTCAGCAATGCGCGGAATCTCATCGCGCAGGTTGCGAAGAAGGCGATCCCATGAATCCCGAACTTCACTTTCGTGACCCCGAATCAGACGGGCTTTGAGGTCTGCATATTCAGGTGTCAATGGCTTGAAGTCGTGTCCCGAAAGTGAGGCAAAAGCATCCGAGATATCGCCCGCGCGCCTCTGCGGTTGTGTCGCGACTGTGCGCACCTGTGTCGCAGCTCGTGTCGTCGGAGATCGGATGGTTCGCAATGCAGATAGCATCATCGTGAGTCGTTTGGTGGTTCTATGCGATTGATCCAACACTGCGATACTATCTCATTTCCTTTCCCCAGCATTCGCCCATTATATACGCTTCGCTGTGCTGTCGTAGCACGTAACACGAGTGAGATTCCGACATTGAACTGTTACTCAAGCCGTGAGCGCGAGATACTGTACCTGCGGAAGTTCTGCTCAAAACGGTATAGCCACATCTCCCGTGGTCCTTGCAGGCATATCCTCGTATCGGTTACCACGTGTAGAGCATCGTTTCCGACGTTCTCCATCGCACAACGTCATCCACTCCGGTGTTCGCGAATGAGCAGAGGCGGAACACACTCATCGGTGTTATATCCTGGGGTAGAGGGCGGGTGATACGAGGAGAGAGTGAGGGAAAGAGATCCGCCTGGAGCTGCCCAGTACCCCGCCATGCCACATTTTTCAAACATCACTTCCTTCCAAGTCACGTCGCTGCGCCACTTGTGGGAGGATAATAGGCAGGCTGAATGTCCGGCCCGCAATCCCACTGACCGCCCTAGCCACTGTGAATCCTGACGGGCAGAATGGACGCAAAGGTACAGCTTCGTCATGTGGGATGAAGCTATAACCTCCCGTCGGTGAGCCGGCCAAGCGGGGTCGCTGAACTGAATGAGCCATTGAGGAGACGGAGAAATTGAATATAGCCTACCAGAGTGGAACGAGACCATACCAAGATCCTCATCTGTCCTACTGCGCCTCTTGTTAAGCTCTTGTCCTTGGGTGAATGACGGTTACCGCGGGACGTCCTCCGCAGCCAACGCTGCAGTCCGGTCCCACGTATATGAAGAAGTAATAGCCGTCCCGCTGCTAGGAGCTCGAGAAATTTGTCATCTCTTTCTTCCTTTTCTCTACTTAGACCATTCAGTATAGAACACACTTGAAGAGATTGGACATACCGCAGCTCATCATGTCGCAATCATACTTTCCAAAGGATTTCCTTTGGGGGTTTGCAACAGCGAGGTTCGTTTAGCCAGGCCTTTCTCCACTCAAAAGTACCCCGCCCGCAAGGAAGGGCCACTTGATTGTCACATGCTGAGTTTTGGAATCTGCAGTTACCAAATCGAAGGCGCACCGCATGAAGACGGTCGTGCCGATTCCATCTGGGACTCGTTTTGCCGCATTCCGGGCAAGATTGCTGGAGGAGACTCCGGCGATGTGGCCTGTGATTCCTACCACCGTGCTGACGAGGACATTGCACTGTTGAAGGAACTTGGCGCAAAGTCTTACCGCTTTTCCCTCTCATGGTCCCGCATCATTCCGCTTGGTGGACGCAATGACCCAGTAAACGAAAAGGGTCTGCAATACTACATCAAGCTGGTCGATGGGCTCCGTGCTGCCGGCATCGAGCCCATGATAACCCTGTTTCATTGGGATTTGCCCGATGAGCTACACAAGCGATATGGGGGCATGCTAAACAAGGACGAATTCGTAAAGGACTACGAGAACTATGCCAGGGTGTGTTTCAAGGCATTTGGGTCAAAAGTAAAATATTGGATCACCTTTAACGAGCCATGGTGCAGCTCGGTACTTGGCTATGGCACTGGGCTGTTTGCTCCTGGTCGTTGCAGCGATCGAACCAAGAGCGCTGAAGGAGACAGCGCGAGGGAGCCATGGATCGTCGGACACTCCCTCCTCATTGCTCATGGTGCGGCAGTCAAGGCCTATCGCGACGACTTTAAGGCGCAGGATGGAGGCCAGATTGGGATTACTCTAAACGGTAAGCGATCACCTCGCGTCCAGATGCCATGTAGACAGAAACAGAAACTCTACTCGCGTGCACGCACGCAGTCCGCGCATGCATGTACGCGGTGGTGGGGAAAGCATGTCAGAATGGGCCTTGAAAGACGCCGCATGAATATATTGGTATGCTGATACATGTCCGTATAGGGGATTGGACGGAGCCGTGGGATCCCGAAGATCCAAAGGACCGCGAAGCGTGCGACCGGAAAATTGAATTTGCCATCTGCTGGTTTGGAGACCCAGTCTACTTTGGCAAGTACCCAGACTCGATGCGTAAGCAATTGGGCGATCGATTGCCAGAATTCACGTCGGATGAAGCGGCCCTGGTCAAAGGTAGCAACGATTTCTATGGCATGAATCATTACTGTGCCCATTATATTAGGCACCGGGATACTGAGCCGGAGCTGGATGACCACGTCGGAAACCTTGATATTCTGCATCAGAATAAGAAAGGCGAATGGATTGGCCCAGAGACACAATCCGTGTGGCTACGGCCGATGCCGTTGGGCTTCAGGAAACTGATCAAGTGGCTTAGTGACCGGTACGGAGGCCCAACATTCTACGTGACAGAAAACGGCACCAGTCTCAAGGGCGAGAATGATCTGCCTCTGGAGCAGCTGCTTGACGATGAGTTTCGGTGTGAATACTTTAGGGGTTACATTGGTGCATTGGCCGATGCCCATACCTTGGATGGGGTAGACGTCAGGGGTTACTCTGCATGGAGTCTGATGGAGTACGTTGATCCACTTATTCATACCCCCCCCCTCCTTCCCTCTTGTTTCTTTTTGCTGCGCGTATACTATGCCTATACCTGAACGACCCGCTTTTCTCGACGGGGATATTGAGCTGTAAGCGGATGGCCGGAGAAGCTCTGGCAGACCGAACCTTTTCTCCTAGCTTCAAACTGAACCAAACCTGGTGTTTGGCGAGTTAGAAGCAATAAGATCACAAGTATGTATGCTGACATGAGTTTTTGTAGCAATTTCGAGTGGGCCGAGGGCTATACGACGCGTTTCGGCGTGACCTATGTCGACTACAAGGGCGGACAGAAGCGATACCCTAAGAAGAGTGCGCGCGAGATTTCGAAAATCTTTGACAAGTACATCAAAAAGGAGTAGGAGATGGCGACGGCAGTGGCGTGCTTCAGCGTAGTCGGCAGGAAACGCCATCAAATCATCTACTAGAAGCTGAAATGCATTAGGCGCTTCTAGCACGTTTCTAGCGTTAGAGGTGTTTTTGTTTTGTTTTTTTGTCTCTTTCTGCCATGGCAGATATGGACTGACTTCGTAGTGGCTTTTTGCCTTATCCACATTCATACCACGTGCGGCAAGCTGAAAGACGCGCTGATTTTTTTCACCTCCATGAAGCCCTATGGAGCCCCGTGTGGATACAGCTGTTCCTCTCAACGTCATTTAGACCCGGAGCATGGCGCCATGTTAGGGTAGTCTTAGTAGCGGTTCTCCCGTTGATTCTGGCGCGGCATGGTCGCAATGTTGAATCCGACGTTGAGCAAACACCTGGTTGACTGCAGCCTAAGTGATGCTGGGCCAGTAATGGAAAGGACAGATGCAGGTCAGCTGAAAGGGTCAAAGGCAAGCGAATGTGTACTACAGCCAGACGTGCATGGCTAGGTATGCCCCTGCCCTCTCACACCCCTTGATGCAGGGTTTGAGACGCCACCAGGGACGGAATCAGTGTGTGAGTAAGTACAACGTACCCCGCAATTACGTCGGTGATGCATGATGTTTATTGTTGATTCAAGTGCAGAGAGTGCTGACAAGACATGGGGTACAGTGCAGCTGGGGGGGCTGAGCTGGACAGGTGGATGTCTCGTGTGTGGGCAGGGCTGTGTGGGCGGAGGGCGGAGGGCGGTGGGCTTTGAAAGCGAAAGAGAAATCTAATTGCCAGACGGGCGACGGACTGTCTGGCTGCAGAGGAACCATGGTTGCGCCATTGTAGAGTAACCTTCTAGCCTGCAAGCTAGAAGGTTCGGAGAGAGCTGATGGCGCAAGCTTCGTGCCTTGGCGGAAGGTGTCGGTAAGCGTGATCGGTAAGGGAAGGAAGGAGCGGAGGGAGGGACGGCATTAGCGAGGGGGAGAGGGGCAGCCGACGGAGAGCGGAGGGCGGTGGGCGGAGGGCAGTCAGTGGTGGATGGGAAGGAGCCAGCCAGCAAGCAGTCAACAGCAGCCAACAGCAGCCAACAGTAGCGGTGCAGCCGTGGAGGGAGAGGAGGCCAGGTGGGACAGGCCACCACCACTACCATCCACTACCATCCACTCCGTCGTCGGGCACGCCAGGATGCCAGGATACCAGGATGCCAGGATGCGGGCCCCGCAAAAGTCTAAATTCTACAAGCCTGTTTCAGAGAGGAAGAGCCTCGTGGCCGACCCCCAAGTCAGGGCCACTAGACACTGCAAGGCCGCCATAGCCCGTGAATTGAGTTCGTGTCTAGCAGCCGTCGTTCTCGCGTAGTACGTAGTGGGCATCTGCACCTGCTTCATGGCGGAAAATCGGCTCAACTCCGGCATCGAGGCGGAGCCAGGCGTCCAGAGTTTGGTAGCGAGACTTGGGGCGGCGCGAGGGGGGACGAAATGACCCTTTTGGGGGGCGTTCGGCGGCGTGCATTACACTTTTGGATCGACAGACCATGTTTACATTCCCATTCTGCGACCAAGCTGAGCGCGCTGGTCCCGCCAGGCAATGCAAGTCTGGTTGCGCAATCGCCGACGGGACACTGTGTCGTACGTCGCATTTGACATGGATGGCCGGGCTTGACCCTGCCATGTAAGTAATACTACACAGACAGCCATGATACTTTACCTCCTTACTGCCTACGTACTTAGTTGCGTATAGTTGCGTATCCAATGTTAATGTATGTAAGACGGCACTTGGGCCGGGCACCATCGACACTCCGCCCCTCTGCCTGCCTAGAGGCGTCGCGGTGATGTGCAGCCACCACACGTCCCGACTGGTAGTACAGTCGTGGGTTCCTGGCTCACACGCACCAGCTAGAGGCGATTGGAGGCAAACCAGCCGGGCGAGTGTGGGTGAGATGATAGGTAGGAGTCGAGCCAAACTACTGCTACGCCCATGGATCTGCCGCGCCGGGCCACGGGAGCCTGCACGGATGTGTCTGTATGTAATATTGCCCTACCCGTACATACTTACATGCTTACGTCTAGTATGCATATATGTACACACAGAACGGCAGCCTCTGCCATCAAGGGGCTCCTCCAGGTCCAAAGTGGGCGTGTCCGATTCATCCGACTGACTGATGGCTGACTGATTTGATGGATTGCCGGGCTGGCGGTTTGACGACTGACTGGTGGGCTCCCTGGGCCTGCCGTGGCTGCCGTCGTGATGCACGTTCGAGCAGTTGGACGTGGTTTCAGCGACAGCTTCGGTATCAACGGGCAGTGCGCGTGGCTTCTCCGCGGCGCACCAAGGGCCCTGCATCTGTTCTGGGTAAGGAAAAAAAATGGTTCCATATTGCATGATTCCTGCCGCCACGGCGTATTGACGCACTAAACGCAACAGAGGCGGAAACAGCAATCGAACGGCGAGCATGAGCAGAGGCAATGAGGCTAACTGCGGTGACTGCCGGGAAACGCGCACGCTCCATGCCCTTTCCTCTACGCCGCCGCCGCCGCTGCTGCTGGTGCTGGTGCTGCTGGTGCTAGGCAAATTGCAAATGAAGCGCTTTGCTTGACAAAATAAGACGTTCCCGTCTCAGATAGAAGACGGTGGTCCTCTTGATGTCAAATAACGCTCTTACTAGGCTCAATTAGATGGCTGCTGCAGCTTGGTGCGGCGCTGTCCCTTTCCTTCTTGCCCCCCACTCTCGCCCCTCCACACTACCCGCCCGTCGGTCGGCCTATCCACGCATGCGCACATACTCACTACACACACGCACACAAACACGGGCTCTGTACACACGCACACCCCCAACATCCACAAAATCACACCTCCTACACACAAATGCATCTTACCAGCACCTCTCACTGCTGCGCTCATATCCGTCATGCCGTCACAACGCCTCATTGCGTGCTCGGCCAGTCAATTCTCTCTTCGCGGCTCGCGGCTGGCGGCTTCTAAGCCTAGCGCAGCCGACGTGCATCATCATTTTCCATCACTCGAGAAACTTACCGACAGTCGCTATCGTCCAATATCGGCGCCAAGCTCATGTCGAGTGGCTGGGACAGATGTCCAGGTACCAGCGCTAGCCGTCCCCATCTGGTTACTAGCCACATAGCCTCACCCTGTGCAGCTGTGTCGTCTATAGAGCGGTGAGGGGCGTCTCGGAGGATTCTTGCTTTATCGAATAACTGGGGGGAGGCCATGGATAGCGCACTGCTTTGGCTATCGTTGAGGTGCCCTCACTGCACATCACTGTGTGCGCTGCCCCAAAATGACGGCATAAGCTTGGGCGGATCATCATTGGATTGGTACTCGTGACCTGAGCAAAAAAAAAATCCCTGTTGCGGTGAAGGATAATAAGTAGGGAAAAACAAAAGAGGGCGAGAGAGCCAAAAAAAGAGGGACAGGTCAAGCATCAGCCACAAGTCTTCCGAACATGGCCACTTTAACCATGTCGACGTACAAGGGCCCTGACGAGGAGCGCATCACGGACGCTGTCCCGTCTCCATGCCTCTGCCTCTGTCGCTGCCTCTGTGTATCCCTCGCCGTCTTGTTCTGCTGGGGCCCATGCGTCTCCCACAGAGCCCCGGCATTGAAAGCCCTGCGAATGACTGACTGACGGATCCGTCACGAAATCGTCCCACCCTGCAGCACACCCGATTTAGACAGAGCAGCTGTTTAGCAGTCATCATGCATGGCCAGCACACGGCATGAAACACAGCTGGATGGCGATGAGGCCACGATAAAGTTTGCGAGTGGAGGGGGTGGGAGTGAGGGGGGAAGGGAGACGCACGCACCCCCCGCCCAAATCCTACAGCAACAACAGGTGGTAACCAGCACACAGGATTAGCAGCAGTAGTGGCAGCCGTAGCAGTTCGGCAAAGGTGCTCCAATGCGAGATGTCACTGCAGGTAGACATGGCCCGTGGAGGTACTTCGGAAGCATCCTGGGCCAGCGCGCTTCGTGCCCTCTGCGGAGCAAGAGGAGGAGGACGGTCTAGCACAAAGGCCCTGACCCCGGGCATGATCGACGCGACGACGAGGGCGGGCAAGGTTCAGGCTCCCCCTACAGGTCATTCTGGCGGGCAGGGCCTGTCTCTACCAGGTAGCTTCTATTTACCAGCCTGTCTGCTTGTGCTGGCCTGGTGCCTGTCTGGTGTTGGCCTGGTGCTGGTGCTGGTGCTGATGCTGCCCTGGGAGATCCACAGCGGGCCCCCCTTCGAGGGTGCGCGCAATTGCGAGACGCTCGACACCCTCTACTCTGCATCCATGGGTCTTGACCGGCGCTCCGACTCTGAAGCAGCCAGCGACAGGGTATCAGGCGGCTTGGCGCTCTCGGGCTAATTTTTCTGCATGCAGGGCTTCCACGTGCGCGTCTTCTCCTGGCCGTCCTGGCCGGGCGGTGGCACCCTTGCATCCTGGTATCGCTTCACGTCGCCGCCGCAGGAGCCCACGCCATGCGCTCTTCAAACGTCACAATTTGTCCGTGTCTGGTCTGTCATCCCAAACCTCGCTACGGTCCGCAAACACGACCAGCTACCTGACTGGCAAGCGGTCATGGCGACATCACAGCCCTCGCTCTTCCGTCTTATGCGCGCCCATCTGAACCTGTCCTGGTGGGTCCCGTCGTGCTGCTCCTCTGTGCCCACCTCGCATCCGACCCAAGGTAGACCGAGGACGTGTGTCGCGCAGGAACTCGGCCATGCCACCCTTGGTGGGGGTGTGCAATGTCCCGGCCCAAAGCACCTCGTAGCGCTTTTCCAGAACAGCCAGCTGTCGCTATGCACATGCACGTTGGGCGAGGCTTCAATCGCCCAGCTGCCACCACCGTTGAGACTTTATTGACTTATCGAGGCCCTTTGCCTGTCCTAAGCGACTGGCCGCAAGCTGGGCGCACCGCTATGCCTCGCTCAAGCCTGGAAGTCACTAATGTACGAGCTAAAGTGAAACGATTTCCCCAGAGCCCACGTTGTGTGGCTATCCACCTAGAGCCAGGATCAGCGAGCCAACGCTAGTCTAGGGTCGAAGCATGGTACGCAGAGGCCGCCGCTACTCCCAATGGCCCTGATAGCAAGTTATAGGCGCATGCCAGCCATGTCTTGCATCGCTCTCAGTCGTGTCTTTCTACAGTTCCGTCTCGCCCATTCGGCCTTGCCGCCTCGTCTTCTTTGCTAAGGAAAAAAAATTATCCTCTTCTTTCACTGGCTTTTATTCTCCCGTCCTCTTAATACACTACCCGGCTCCACTCCCCACAACACATCATCCCTCTTGTCTCCATTGCTCTCCCCTCCCCCTCTTCTTCGAGGTCCGGGAACAGCTCATCACTCACAGCCGGCATAACCTGATATATTCACATAGCGCTTGGACCGCGTTTTGTTTGGGACACCGCTGACACAGCAACCTCGACATCGCATATACTTTCACCGCCTCTCGCGGATCCTCGATGACTTCAATCCTTCACTACCGAGACCCCATCGCCTACAGGAGTGACCACATGAGTACCTCCAGCTACCACTCACCTCACATGGATCAACAGAAGCGATCCCCGCCCTATGAGGGCCATTCGTCTGGCTCCGAGGCCAGGCAACTTACCCCCGGCGCGAAGAAGCGTCCATCGAGAGCTGGAACACGCAGCGTCACGACGCTCACTGCTGCTCAGCTGGAGCGGAAGCGGGCAAACGACCGAGAAGCACAGCGAGCCATTCGTCAGAGAACAAAAGACCACATTGACACTCTCGAGCGCCAAGTTCGTGACCTCACAGCCCAGCTCGAGAACAACTCTTCCACCAAGATGATGGATCTTATCCGAAGAAACGAGGAGCTCGAGCAAGAAAACGGCATGTTACGCGCACGCTTGTCGCATGCAGTCTCTACCCTTGGTGTTCCAGAACAAGGTGCTGGTATGTGATGAACTTTATTTCTCCCTTTCTCTCTCTCTCCCTCCCCCCCCAAAGCACTGTCCAATTGTTCCACCAGTGAAGTGGTCCAGCCGCTTCAGTTGCTTTTTTTGGTGCCTCGGGCCGCAGCCGTTCGAATGCAGCCACCGTCGTTCTCGCAGCATCATTACACATTTCTTTTCCCACTGTCTCGATTCCCATGATTTGGTTGGCCCCGCTCCCATTTAGCGGCGTGCAGCACCTGTAACATTTTGCTTGCTTTTGCTGTCCAGGCGAGACGATAACGCCAACTTCATGTCTGAAATCCAATGTGATGGAAGTGCATTTTCACTAACACCGACCAGGGGCACCCTCGCCCAGCGACCGCGTTCAGATGCTCAGCCAGCCCAGGAGGATGTCAACTGGGACTGCAAGGAGCGCACACTCTGTACCAGAGATTGCGACGCCCGTCTCACAACCAGCACATTGGCAGCCACAGCACACATATGCTCAACATGTCTCGTCACCACATGTCGATACCCCACCAGCCATGGGCGAAGTTCAAGCGCCTCAACACGAGGCTGTTCGCTGGAGCCCTCACCCTGGCCACCCCCAGCAGCAGCAGCAACCACAGCAGCAGCAACCGCAGCAACACCACCAGGTTTCGATGCCAGTGCAGGATCCATCGGTTCATGCAGTCGAGCAGCCGAGCATGTCCTACCCGAGCCCATATGTCATGGAGAGCAACGCCCGGGCCATGTCGTATCCTCTTGAGAACGCTTCCATGGTCACGTCACAACCTATGCCGATGTCGGGATACGGTACGCCCACCTCACACCCTTCTCCACATACTTCAGAGTACCAGCGACACATGAGTGTCCCGATGCACCATCAATCGGTTCAGGGCCAGGCTCCTGCTCAACACCAGCAGCACCACACTTCGGCACCCTATGGCTCATATGCTGTGGGACCCCAACAAGGCTACCCCCCGCAGGTCAGCCATGGCGGTGAAATGCCCATGATGCATGCGCAACATGGCCAATCTCAGATGATGAATGAGCAAGGCCAGCACATCATGTATCAGCCATACCAATCAAACATGAAGGTTGAGCATTGAGGGGTGACCCGGCTCGTCCAAGCATGTTCACAAAATCCTTTGTGGCTGCCAGACCGTTGGCCAAGATGTCGGGTTCGCAATCATTCATAGAGCCTCGAATTCTAAACATCGCCTCAAACAACCGCGCTACATGAAACAACATGTTCTTCACAAATCTGACGGCAAGCTACAACTCACCATGACACGCGGCACAGCAACGATAAGCCTGTAGAGTACTTGGCTGCATCTAAAAAGGGCACCGCGAAGGGCGTTCCCAAAGCAGGGGCGTTGACCGACTCCTCGATCTTGTGCCTAACGGCAGAGCGCGATCTTGCGGGAATTGCTAGGGACGACCATGCCACGATCCTGCGACTTTTGCGCTAGGTCAAGGCAACCTATAGGTTCACGGCATGGTTGCGCACCGTGCAGCTACTCCCAAGCCTGCACTCGGACGATTTCGTATCCGTGTTGGAGTCCCCCCAACCCCCCAACCCCCCACGATCGCATAAAACACAATGAAACAGCGACACGGCAAGACCCACATTTGGACAATTGGGTCAAATCCGCTTTCAACTGCCCACCCGCGCCACCAATGAAACTACAATGGCACGCTATCAACGGCGTGTGCAGCTAGCGAACGACCCTGGAGAGGCTAGAGTCGACCAGACGGTGAAGAGGTGGATCTGCTGATGGCGTGGAAGCTTCTCAGAAGACGGGAAATGAGCAATGGAACATTCCGCGAATCCTCCATTGGGTCCGCGGGATGTGAGAGCGTTGGGGTCGCCTTTTTTTTCGTTTGGCTTCTCGCTTCAGCTTCTCCGAACGTCTGATTGGGACCGATCCTGGCAATGCAATTCTCCCGAGCTTTCCCGACTTCCGATGACCGCAGCCGTCTGCAGCCCGTGTGATGCGCGTTTGCGCGAGACGAAGACAAGATGACAGCAGGGTTTGCCCCACATACGCTACAAAGATTGCTAGAGTTTCCCTGGATGGGCAGACTAGTCGCAGCGCTGAAACGTCGAATGCCAAATACAACTACACTTGAGCCGACCAAGGAGCAACAGCCCACGGATCCTCGGCTACGACGCGCAACATCAGCATGTCGTGCGCTCTGCCATTGCCATGTCTCCGGCACTACTGACCGGCAGCTGCCCGCCCATGGGTCTCCCAAAAGCGCCGTAGGACCGAGGCCAGCAGAAATTTTGGTGGCTTGACATCCAGCCTGCGCTGTCGCCAAGCACAGGGTGTGGAGTCCATGCGTGGCTTCCCGCGGATCCGAACACATGGGCTCGGGCACGCTTCCATCCAATCGCCACCATGGGCGGCCCAGGCGGGTCGTGCTCTCCATGTTCATGTCTGCACTGGGAAGCGTTCCCGACCTGTACCTTGCCAAGTGGATATCAGCTCACCGCATCGCTGCCTCTCGCTACGCATCATGGCTGCCGGCGTGCAGTGGTGTGCTGGTGTGTCACACCGCATGAACAGCGAGGGTAGTTGACAAGCGTTGCAGAGAAGCCGTTGCCGCAGAGTTTCATGGGACATTTTGCATTGCTCTACTCAACTATGATGACGGCTTGTCTGCCGATACCGCTGCTTGCTGCGCGCGAATCCGTCTCAGTTCCTCTGGATACCACCGCTCTCCCACGTCAGGGTGGCTCTTGATCCGGTTCATGAGCGTCGCTTCACCTAGATGACCCCATCGGCCCTTGACAAAGGTAAATTCAACATCATCTCTTCGCTGCTTCCTCGCCTCGTCTCTCAGCTTGAGAACCTCTTCGGGGACGTCCATGGCTTCGAACTGTGCGTCGTAGCTTACACCCTGGAAGAAGGGTACCGAGTACCGCGCCCCTTCTCCCTTGCGAGGACTGAGCACGCGATGAGTTGTTGAGGCGCAGACGCCGTCTGTCAAGGCCTCCATGCCCTGCCCTATCGCCACAACCAGGGTGCCGGGTATGGGTGGGCAATCTATCCATTCGCCTTTTGCATTTTGCGCCTGCAAACCTAGCTGGTTGGACGCTTGCAACAGGTAGCTGGTCAGCATGCTGTCTTTGTGGGGTCCCACACCTTGGCGTTTAATCTCCCACTTCTTACGATCCATCTCGCTGGCTCCCTGCGGCAAGTCTGGTACGTCAACCTCGGGATACTTTACTATTTTGAGCTTGTGCTGCTGGTCACGATCAAAAAACTTGTCAAAGGCCGTAGCGGGAAGATCGATTGCTTCAGCGATAAGTGAAGTGAATAGCGTCGAGATGCGGGCCATGCGTTGTATATACTCTTCATACACGGGCCGAAAGTTTGGGAGATGCTGTGGCGAAGGCCACTGATTTGGTGCGAGAAGGTTATGGTAAATTGGCGCCTCTGGTCCCGGAATGGGATGCGGTGTTGAGAGGTCGAGTTGCTCTCTATGATCTGGATTGAAAGCCGTCGTCTCATTGTCGAGCTGCAAAGGAATAAGCATTTTGTCAACATGCGATCTTTATTATTTTACGAGTCGAAGGAGAAAAAAAAATACGTCAACATGAACAACAACAAGTACACAAAGGAAAGAAAAGAGATATGTTTGAAACGGAAGAGAAAGGGGATGTAAAAAAGGAGGGGGGGAAGCGTAATGGCAGTTGGAATGAGTTGGGACTTGTCGATATGACGATTGCGAGTACACATTTGTTTGTCGTCGTGTCTTTCGAAACGGATATACCCAGATGATTAATTGTTTTCCTTCTCTTTTTTTTTGGTTGGTTCTTTGATATTCTTTGCTTGGCGGATAGTTAACTTGTAGCATTTTTGGTTGGTAATCTGCTGCTGCTTTTGTTTTCCTTTTTCTTTCACGCATCACGGGTTCAACGGCCGGCTGTTCTGTCTTCGCCTTTTTTTTCTGTACTATAATCACATCATCCTCTTCTTCTTCTTTTTTACCCGCTCCCCCAACCCTCCCGCAACCGAAACCTATAGCGCCATGCACATATAGAGCCTTCGAGTTTAAAGCCTTCAATAGACCGACCAATATCTTTTGCGGAATTCTGTGTACGAGAGACTCTTGGAAAACGTGATGTCTTTGAACAAGCAAAAAACAACAACAACAACAACAACAACCGCAAAGTAAAAAAATCCAATAAGGAAAATTAATAGCAAGACAACTTACCCTCGACCAACCCAAAAAACTCTTCTCATTCTTCATTTCAATCTTCTCCTTCTCCTCCACGGGCAAATTCTCAAAGAATCCCCGACACTCGCTAATCACAGCTTGCACCAACTCCTCCGGCAAGCCCGTCTCGCTCAAGTACAAGAACCCGACGTGCAGCAGCGCTGACCGCAAGTCGGCCAGGAACGCGGGTTTCGTGTTTGGCGCGAGGGCGGCGCTGAGTGGCAGGATGGGGATTTGGGAGAAAGGTTGGAGAGGGAGGGGGGAGCGTGGGGGCGACATTTTTGCGTGGGGATGGAAAATGGGAGGGGGGGGGGTAAAAGTTGGAGGTAAAGTATAGTTCGCTGTTTGCGGTTTGCGATGTGTATAGGAAAGGCGGGGTGGTAAGAAAGGGATTGAAACTTGGTTGTTCTGTAGACTGGCTTCTTTTTTTTCTTTCTCTTTCTCTCTTTCTCTCGTGGGTTGATCACACCACTGTTGCTGGCTTGGGCTGAGTTGGCGGGCAAAAAAAAAAGCACGTCGCTGTGTTGAGGTGTTGCGTGCTGCGGGGTAAATTCGGAGAGAAAGAGAGAGCTGGCTGGATGGGTTACGCAACCGCCAACTGTTTGCCTTGGGTCTGGCGGGGCCGGATTTGGCAACGGCGACGGCTACTCTCGTGTACTTTTTTGGGTGTTTCTTTTTCCTTTTCGCTTTCTATTCTTGGTGCTTTTTGGTGTATGCTTCTTTTGCATTTGGCTGGGCTAGATTTGATAACGTGCTTTCCATGCGAGTGCTAGGCCGAGGGCTGTGAGTTTCAGGCTGCCAACGACGATGAGGCTTAGGGCGGCTTCGAGGACCATGGCTGGATGCTAGTCTTGAGCGTTTTTTTTGGATTTTGGGAAAGAGGGGCAAATTGCTGATATAGAGAGTATATGATTTTGTATTTTGAGAGGAGTAACTACATGCAAAGAAGCCTCTTTATCAGTCCAAGTCGACTCCAAAAGAAGCTTCGGGATTTATATCGCCATGCGTACAATCTTTCCGTCGACAAGTCCAACTACACGGCACTATTGATGCGGAAATCCCGTTGTTTGCGTCGTGCGACCTCATCAGAAGATGACGGCGTGCCGTTGTTGGACAATCGAGAGTGTGGAGTGAGGCGACGACGAGATCCACCTGTCTCCAATCCACTGCGTTCGCTTCAGTCTGGAGTAACTCTCTTCCCAACGAGATTACTTGTTCGCAACTACCGTTGGTCGCCTTACAATCTCGCCTACTCTCTTGATCCCTACACTCAACATCATCCAGCACGCGTCATGAGGTGCGGGGTCATCGCGTGCCATACCCGTTGGGCTTCTACAGACTGCGCGCCTTGCATGATACGGTGAAACCGCGTGGCAGATGCCTGCTGGACGCCGGAAGGAACAGCTCGAGACGAAGAGAGGCTGCGTAATCTCAAGTACGATACGTCCGTAGCACGCATACGGGTTTACACGATAAACCCGTACTTGGGCTGGAATGAGGCTGTTGTGCAGGTGTAGCGATTGGCCAGAAGAGTCACGTGGTGATGTGCAAAACCACCCAGGAACTTAATTCAAGCCACGACCTTTCCAAATAAGCACATGCGATAAGACGTTGATTTCATCTCATGCATATGCAAGATGAGGCGCACTTTGGGACCCCTAAAATTTGTCTCCAAACCTAAAACTGGGCACATTGACTGTCTCCAAGGACCTTTTTCACATGATGCCGCAGCTGGAGGTCCTGCAGCTAAGATTTCGGCACGTTATCCCACGACAACAAGGGCATGCTTCACCGACACCGAAATATCCCCACTTATTCTCCCCTAGCCCCTACCAGCGACCCACAGCGATAGTGACCCGTGCAAGTTAACAAGTAGCCCTCTGTGGCATTTCGCGACAAGCGCTAGAAACACTTGTTTAAGAAAAGACAACCCTTTCGATATTAACAAAGTACCGCCGAAAGATCAGATCAATATATTCACTAAGCCCCTAGACCCATCCACCCTCGACCCCCTACCTTTCACTCCAAGACGGTACCCACACCTCGCAATAGTACCCACATCTTTCCTAGAATGTTGACGTGCATACATTGATGTTACAATCTTGCCATCGGGAAACTTTAACTGCAAACGGGCAAGGCCCCAAGACGCGCTCCTTTCCATGTACGGCCAATACGAGGTGCGACCAACGGGAAAAAGCAAGCAGATAGCCGACTGCGCCACATGCATCATTACACTCGGAGCCTACGACAGCAAGTGCAAGAAGAGCCAAAAAGCAAAAAAACAGTAGACAACAAAACTTACGCAATCCCTGGCCTGGAGCTTCGCCATGGCCCCTCGCCACCCACCCCACCCCTTGACCCTGCCAGCGTTACAGTCTATGCATGGGCAAGGGTTACGTGATGTGTCAAAAGGATAATTCTGTCTGCCTATGCGGCTCAGGGAGAGGAGAAAAGAGAGTGCGGAAGCGCACGACCGTCGCGGATCGTTGCAGGCGGAAAAGAACCACCATGCAAAGCCGCCATATCCACCCATGCAAGACCTTGCACGCTTGCGCAAAGGCAAAAAAAAAGTAGGCACCGTCACGAAAGTATTAGTCTTCGTTCGCAAGGTGTGTCTGTCGTCCCCTTGCCAGACGCACACACACACACACACACAAGCATGCCCGCTACCTAAAACAGTGTGCTGCGATGTCGGGGCTCCCGACTGCCGCGCACAAGGGTACTTGTTCGAACTAAATCAATCAATCAGACAAGATGGCGCCCTTTTCTCTTTCTCTCTCAGAGATAAACATGGGTATATTGGGAAGTGATGGGGGGGGAGACTGGGGATGGGTGTGTGTGTGTGTGTCTGTGTGCCCTCCCACCCCTACACAGTAATGTGCTTACACACCCTCACACCAACCAACTTTATATTCAAAATTGGCAAATGGGTCGGGTAGGTGTGTGGGTTGGGGGTGGTAAGGAACAGGAGAGAAACACGAGATATGGGGTGGTGTGTGTGTGTGTGGTTGATCGGATAGAGGATAAGGATAAGAACTGGCTACACAGTTATTTGCCTATACGAACATTTGTCTACATACTTTTCTCTAAAGTTACCCACTTACCTATTTCGACCCGGCGTTGCAACAGGAGTCGTCGTTGGTCTCCACTTATCGGAAGAAGGAAAAAAAAGGGTAGTTTCCGCATGGACCCGGGGCCCAGAAGTGGCCGCTTGCGTCGTCGACACATGACGAGTTGGCCGGAGTAGTGTACCTAGCAGCAAAGTCTTACATTTCGCAATTCCTCGGACGGTAAGTGGGTCCCGCGGAAAAGAGGCCGGTGATGGTCAGAGCGAACCAAGCATGCAAGAGAGAGAGAGAAAGCAGAGACAGAAAGAGAGAAAAGAGAAGTCAATAACATGGGTGTGTGTGGCCCACCCATCCCCACTTCTTTCCTCTTCCATCTTTTCTGTGACTACCCTTTAGCGGAAGAAGCCATACATGCTTGTCTTGGAAACGGTTTTAGCAAAGTAGGCGGCATGGTTATGGGTCTCCGCGCGTGTCTGTGTGGGTGTATTGATACGTAAGTGCCGCGTCGGGTATGACCCTCGAGACGGCAAGAGGCGCCGGTTCGGGCCTGCTCTATGCCCTTGTTCTTCCCCCTCCCCCCCCATCGCTTGCGGAGGCGGACGATGCGGATGGGGACGGGGGAGGGGGGGGTCTTAATGCTGGTCGCGGGCTTGCAAGCATACGATACTACGTACGGTAACTTTTGTTGTTATATGAGACCCGTTTTATTAAGGAACTGTTTTGTCAATATCCGTTGTCTCCGATGTTCGAGATGCTGGGGTGCACCCCCGTCGAGGGAGTAAGATTTGTGGTAGTAGCTTTGTTCGTTTTGAGCAACCCTCTTTTTTTGTAACTCTGCTGTTATATGTGTAAGGGGGGCTGTGCTATAAGTATAAGTGCTATAATAGGACTTTTGACCGTTGAGATAGGTGATACAAACAAGCATTGAACCCTGGCCCCCTTTGATCGTCGCCTTTCTCTCTGCACTACATATGTATGGATGGTTTCCACTACTACGGGCCTTTTTCTGCTGTCGGCCGTTACTCGTGCTGTGTTTCGAGTTTGTTATAAGTGCGCCCTTTAGCAGAGAGTAAGTAATAGATGCGATATTGTTTCGATGACATATCGTTCCATGACAGGTCGAGTAGATGTGGTTGATTTGTCGTATGCAGGAGTCCTTGTAGATATTTCGGCTGCCGTTAGCCATGTCATGTATTGTTGACACAGTGTTTGAGTTATATCTTTTGCCTTAACCCCGGGGCGGATGATGAAAACGATCCCAAGTGCATTTACATACTGGGTAATTATTCCGACAATCGAAGCGTAAGTGCAATGCACCTGGCATTTAACTTGAGCATGAAAGAATACTACAGTGGCAGGGAATCGCTAGTATACGTAGTCGTCTACGCAACTACCAAGATACGATGTAGTATTGCATGACCGAAATGCTCATTCGCCCACATAGACAACGACAAGAATACACACAGACAGAGTGTAGCATCATATGACCAAAATTTCTCGTTCGTTCACATAGAAAATCATGAAAATACCCACCGGCACAAGTATTCACTTCTGCTTCAATGGAGAACTCGGCTCATATTGACCTTCACCAGTTCATCCTGAAAGAGAGAAAAAAACCCAGAGACAAAGACCAGCAGAGTCCCTAATGCCTACCCCAACAAGACCAAGCATATCGTGATAAACCATTGCAAATCCCAAGTCCAGCCCATCAGCCAAACCGACAGTTCCCCCGCTACTCCTTGAAGAGAAAGATAAAGCCCCTTAGATATTGCAGCACCCATCATCAATATAAGCACACCCATCAGCACAACAATTGCACGCCTCTAGATATCTACTAGTACCGCATCCAAACGTGCAAATAGTACAAGCAGCAGACTGGCCTCGCTTCTCCACGGCCGCGATCTCGACAGTGAGGTCAAAGACACGCTTCGAGTGGCTGAAGCCTATGGCGCGGGGCTTCCATAGCGGCCCGCGTGGTGGGAGTTGCTGCTGCGGAGGTGGAGAGGGCGAAGAGGGTTGCGGTGAGGATGATTGTGATTGTGGTTGTTAGATTGGGGGGATGGAGTGGGGGTGGGGAGGGGGAAAGTACACTGCATGATGACAACAGTAGTAATAGAAGTTTGTTATTAATTATTAATACAGTTAAAAAATTTGTTCTTACTATACAATTAGTATTAAATCGTTACTAAAAGCTAGACTAACAATTGCACTAAAGTGTGTTGTATGATAATAATAATAATGTTCGTTGCCCTACTAGCTATCTCCCTTGTTTCCTATACTCCTTCTAAATTGCACTGAGCAGACTTAGTTCATAGTAGTAGCATTGATGCTATATGCTTGTGCTTTGAGGGCATAGAGACTGCTGTTACCTAGCGGTTTGAACTTGCATAGCAAGGTTGCCCTCTGTAGCGCCAGCGCGCGGTTGCGTAAAAGGCCAGAAGCATTGTCATGAGGATGCTTTGTCACGAATATGGCTTATACCGTGTACTACTGTCTTGCCATGGATGGATGCCTTGGCTTGTTAGCTTACTTAGTCAATGCGTGCTAAGCAAACGTGTTCGGCGTCCAAGTACGCCGAGCATGTCATCAAAGCTATTTGTGATATGCGGTGAAACAAAAGGAGCGGTTCAAACGGCCGAATAAAGAAATTTGTAGTGTATTTGCAAAATGTTTGTCTTGTATCAAATGCGTTTATGCATCAAGTAATTTCTATACTACTTTTAGTACAGTAACTACAACGGTTTTTGCACCGTTTTTCATCGACTCAACATAGAAGTACTTGTTTCAAATACTCATACATGTTCCAGCACATGTCACATGTGGCAGTGGTTATATGCACGGCACTAGAAGTTGGTGCGAACGGATCTTGCCGAGGGCTGTCATCTCCGTCCTAAGTTCGCTGTTTCGACTGGGATGACGTGATACAATCCAACGTGGTTCACGTCAAACAGACTTGTGTCATCACTTACCTTAGCACGATCAATAGTGTCTTCTGGGATCAGGTGAGAATTTGCAATCTGTTGTTGTTGTCCTGTCTGATAAAGCACTCCGAACACAAGGTGTGCTTGGGTTTGAGCCTAAGGTTCGTGCATAACAATGATGTATGGAGGGGTGGCGCAGTGGGTCTTCTTTTAGATAACAAAATTCTATTAACATAATACTAAGAAATTCGTAAGATTAAGAGTCGAAATCTCTCCTCCTCTAAAACCAAAAGTGACGCTAAGACTAAGAGAACTAATTCTAAAGACTGTTTTTTAATTAAAATATTGACTATACACTTTCTCTGTCGTAGCTAGATACAATGATCTTAGCTTAAGACTTTTACGTAGTAGTCAAACAAGCAGAAAACAAGAGAGCTTCTTTAGTACTAAAACTTAAACTCCTCTCTACGAGGTAAAAGGTTAAAGAAAAGAAAATGTAATTGAAATACAAAAAAAATGATGTATCGCCAGATAACGAGCAACACATGCCATCTTCACCATGGTTTACACTTATCATTAGTTTGGCTCCAAGTAATACTTGCGCTCTCTATTGTGATCATTGTAAGCAACGCGCTCTACATACAATACAGATGAATGATAAATCTTCCTCCATTGTTTCCCCTCACGGTACCGTCAGAAGCATCGCTCGCAGACAGTTCACCGCATCTCCCCCTCCCTCCTGTACATTTCTTCAACATGTATGCACATCCCACAAATAAGCTCACAAAGTGGTCATTTCACGTTTGTGTGGCGGTTGAGCGGTATGCTGACGTCTTTCCCAAAACTCCAAGCCAAAACTTGATATCAGCAATACAAAGGTAGGGGGCCCGCATAGAGGCAGCAGTTGACATGGACAGGCAAACACATGGGTGACCGTTGATTTCGCGCTCATGAATACTATTGAGTTAAGTTAAACCTTATCAATTCCCCTAAAAGCATGTAAAATTGCTACACTAACATCTGAGCAGATTAAAAAAGCCAACTTGAACACATAATCTTATCAATCGAATGCCACCCTGTATAACATGCTGATAACCTGTATCGTAATCTCATTTCTCGTAAAACCTGTGTACATAGACCGGCTATTGGGTATCTACCTCTTCTCGTTCGGGTAATATGCTGGCTGTCCCTCAAGCGACTCGCCAACACCAGTACGGTAGCTCGGTGGTGGTCCACCAAAGGAAACTTGCCCGCCAGGCGTAGGTGTAGAGGACTGGTTGGGAGGGGCGACTGTGTTGGTGGTCGCGTACTGATACTGCGACTTCATGTCGTTGTCAATCTCACCTCCATCACCACCTCCTACCATGACGGTTTGCTCGTTGCCCTTCTTGTCCTTGACCTTGCCGACGACCATACCTTTGGCAACAGACTTGATGATAGCTTTTCTGCTGACGCCGGTTACGTCGATATATACGAGGCCAACGTTCTTGACACCGCCGGCAAGATTGCTAGTAATTTGTCCCGCCTCTGCGCCATACTTGTGTCCAACGGCAGCACTGGCAGCAGCACCACCGCTAGTGAGAATCTGCCTACCGGAATGCGAGATACCATCGGCAACAGTTGAAAAGGCGATTAAGCTCTTATTCAGTAGACCGGGCTTGTAGTTGGCATTTTGTGTACCATCAGGGTTGACGCTCTTGGCATGCGTCTTCTTATGTCCCGCCATACCTGCTGCTGCGTTTTGGGCATACTTTGTGATTTGGCCGACAGTCTTGGCCGAATAGCCAGCAACGCCAGTGGTGAAGGTGTTGATCTTGCGGACGCGTTCGTGGGTAGCGGGCTTGAAGACCATGGGCTTCTCGTTTGGCCTTGTCTTGTTTATAAAGTTCTCTGCACCAGACACCATGAGGTTGCTAAGGTAGCTGGAGCCTGTGACGACAAGTCGCGACGCTGCGGCAGCGTTTTGCACCAGGCCAGAGTCTTTGTATGCGGGATGGCGGGCCATGTCAAGGTAATCTTCGTCGAGGGGCCTGATGTCAATACGCTTGCCGTCTGGAGATACCACAATCTCGACGGGATCTTTATCTGTGTTAGTATGAGTGAGGAACGCGTTCACAAACAACACTGAGCAACTTACTCTTGGACCCTTGCTTGATTGCTGGATCAGCATGGACTTGAGCACCCTCGGCCAGCTCGCCTACGATGCTGCCGTTCTCCTCGTCTACCAAGACAACCTCACCCTGGCCACCAGAGCTTGCGTAGCCCTCGCCAGGCCTGTAGTTTTGAGGGTTGTATGCCTTGACATCACCCTTGCCCTTCTCGTGCGATGGCGCTTGCGCGCGCTCGAGGAAGGCTGTGCACTGCGCCAAGATAGTCTCAAAGGTATCGATATCTTCTTGCGTGACGGAATTGGAACCCTTGCCAATCGGCGGGAACTCAATGCGCGTGAAGGCGTGGCTGTCTGGACCCAGATCCCATCGCGGTATGAGGTAGCTTCGCGGCGGCTGGTGATAAATCTGCGTCGTCGCAGGAAGAGGGAGGTCGAGCTCGGGAGGGAGATTAAGATGTAGGTAAAAGTCTTCTTCGTTCTGGCCGCGCGCGCCGCTGTCTGCAAAGGGCGAATTTGTGGGCACCATCAATAGTGACAGTGTCTGTGGCCCAGAAGGAGTCAGGGACGTCTCCTCACCCTGCTGGATGTGGTAGGCCTTGATACCTCCAATCGTGTAGAGCAATCGAGGGTCGCCATGGCCGCTCATGCTTGCGAGGGGAGTATTCTTAGGAGGATTCGGTGAGGGATGGTGTTAGGGGAGAGAAGGATATGAAGAAGCTGCAGGGCGGCTGTTTCTAAGGGATCAGGCAAGAAAGAGGGGGTATTGTCTATTTTGGGGCACGAGGACAGAGTGACGGCCTTTTTATGGAATGCAAGCGGCAGGGAGTCGAGCGCCCAGCTTGCCGCAACTGGTGTTGCGGCGCCTCCTGGGCGGTTACGTCAAGAGGGTGGCGGCATACAGGTCCAGAGCATCAGCGAATCACGCTCCCTGTGGCTGAGTTGCTGCGCCACCATGTGCTCTGCTCTCACCCGCGGCCACTCCGCATTCTCGTAATTCGTCTGTGAATGCCAATATACCCACGCCTGTCTATCCGTCTCTTTACCATTTTCCCAACGAGTTTGCCCCTTCACATGCAACATGTTCATCTGATTGTCACTGTAGTATCGGTTAGCTGACGTCTGTGGACGCGTCACACCCAGTCTCTCCCTTCCAACACTTGGTGGCGCAGCAAGTCATCGCGGCCCAAGTCCACGTCTAGCTTCTCCAACATCGTGCACATCATTCGTGCACATCTCCCATACACGTGTTGTTGACATGCGCGACTTCTTCTGATTCGTTGTTTTACTAGCACTTAGTCTGCTCGACGTCCCCTGCAGCCGTCTTTTCAAGTTTCTTCACAACCTTATCTTCTTGTACGTTTATGCTTAGCATCCCTACCTCAAGCATCGATCAACGAAAGATCTAGCATGGGCCAAGGCAGAAACTCGTCACGTGTAGGGATTGCCAAGCGTGGGTTTGAAAACTGTTCGCTACAATGCAACGCCCATAATTGCATCGGATACAGACATGATAAGAGTCTACTAAGTACCAAATGGGGAGGAGTACACTGCCCCTCCCTTCCTGCGCAAAACCATGAACATCCTGCCATGCGCCCTCAGCGACAGCACGCATCAACAGCGTCGTCAGACAGCGTGTGACTCCCACCCGCACACCTGTACCCACTGGCCTGCTTGATCCACGGGTAGCCAGCTGGACACGGTCCCAACATCCGCAGTTTGCTCTGCGTCTCCTTCTCCTTCTGCCGCTTCCTCTCAATCGCTGCCAATTCTTCATCGCGACGCCTTCTCTCCAGCTCAGCTGCAATGCGCGCTTGTTCTCTCGCACGTCGCTCTTTCTCATCAGCAGCAGCTTTTTCCGCACGAATAAACTCTCTGATGCGTTCCTCCTCTTTACGCTTCTCCTCTTGCAGGCGACGATACTCTTCTTCTTTCGCAACCATTGCTTGCTTATCGCGCTCGAGTTGTTCCCAGTCTTCGTCAGACACTCCTGGATCGCGCTTGGCCTTGAATATGGAATAGAGATCATCTTCGGGTTGGGTTGCGGGCTCATGTTTCTTCTCAGCTGGTTTCGGTGCATCCTCTTGCGGCTCAGGTTTCTTCCCGGTGGATGGTGGCGCTGGGGGAGGCGCAGACGTAGTGTTTGTACCAACGTTCGGATCTGGTGCACCTGGTGGACTGGCATCATGCGACTGTGGTTGGTACGCGGGTCGCGAATTCGGTTGGTTACCAAAGCGACTGGTGCCTGCGGCAGCATTGCGTTTAGAACTCTCAGCAAGCATTGCTTCCATCTCATTGACAACAATGCTCTCAGTCAAGACGAGACTGGTAATGGGAGGAACGGCGGTAGAAATCACTCGCTGGAACATGCTCTTAGCAAGAGATTTCACATCGCGAGCGTTGCCCCACGACTCCAGGACCGACAATTTCCTAAAGAGCTCTAGCAAACGTTTCTTCAATTTCTCCGAAGGGGGGTCGATGACAGAGATGTCGAGTGGTGCCTTCTTTTTCCTCTGGAAGTCACCGAGCACCCTGTTCAGTAGCTCAAAGCAAGTAGCTGGCTCCAGATGCTTGAACACAACAGTTTCAGAGAAACGGCTGGTAAGACCAGGATTCATGCTCATCAGCCGGTCGATATCCTTATCGTAGCCAGCCAGAATCACGATAAGCTTCCGCGCGAACCGTTCTTTGGTCAAACAGTCAACCAACTCGTCCATCGCTTCGGTTGCAAAATGGCCCTCGGCAAGTCGATAAGCCTCATCGATGAAAAGGATTTTACCCATGGCTTTTTCCATGAGCTTTTGCACCTTCGGTCCTGTGTGGCCGATATATTGTCCAATCAGATCAGTTGCAGAGCATTCCTCTACCTTGGCCTGACTGAGGAAGCCCATGTCGTAGAATATTTTCCCCATTTTTGCCGCTGTAGTCGTCTTACCAGTACCAGGTGGGCCTTTGAAAAGGAAGTTGAAAGGTAGCTGTTCGCGAGGATCCATTCCGAGAGCTTTCATGTTGGCGGCAGTAGTTTGATAACCGTCAAATTGCTTGATGAGCTCCTCACATCCCACAACATCTTGGAAGAGTGCCTGTAGGTTAGTTGCGGCCCGTTCGCCCCGGTCAAAGTCAGGATCAAAATCGATGGCTTCGAACTTCCCGAATTGCTTCACTTTGCCTGCAGAGACATGCTTCTGGTGTAATGCCTTTGCACGGTCCAGAATGATATCAACTTCTCCCGCGTTTCCAAAGTTCGGACGATTACGTGCGCGTTCTACAACGTCCATAGCAACCTACAAGATCATGTGTGAGTATATCGCAAGTCTGCGGGTCTTGGTTCTTACCTTCTTGGCTTGATCTGTCGCATCGAACCCAATGTCCTTGAGCTTGAGATCAAAGATACGGTGTATGTCCGTTGCATTGAAGTCTTCAAAGACAAAGGCAGACTCAAGCGGAAAGCGTCTTGCGAGCCCCTGGTTGACATCTCGGAACATGTTCTCCATCTGATCCTTGTACCCCAATAAAAGTACACAGCGATCTTCACCTGCGGTACTCTGGACTTCGGCGACAATAGTATCAATGACTGCGACTTTGAAGATGTCTGGCTTCCCCCCACCGGCAAGCATGTAGGCTTCATCGATGATCAGAACCTTGCCAACAGTTGAGGCTAGGATAGCTTTCGTATTGGCTTCTGATCCGCCGATTACGTTGCCGACGAAATCTGCAGGGTTTTTGACCACGACTTCGCCACTTGACAAAAGCCCGATATCAGCTAGAATCTTACCGAAGAGTTTGGCTACGCTCGTTTTCCCTAAGTTTCGCAAAGTCAGTATTCATTTCATACCGCTCGTGCATGGGAAACTTTTACCTGTGCCTGGTGAACCAATGAAGCAGCGGTTCAAAGAATACTGGATGATTGGCTTCTCCTGCAACTCGAGGTGATAATTGGTCTGAATTCCATCGAGTAGAGTGCGTACTGATTCTTTGACAGAGTCCAAGCCGATGAGTGTTTTGAGTTTCTCCCACGCAGCATTGCTCTTAAGCACTGAGGAAGGCTCTGGACCGATCAAATCTTCTTTGGTCAACAGATGGTCATCTGGCAATTTTCCCGCTCTTCGTTGCTTGTTGAGACGCTTTGCCTGACGTTCTGTGATCTGTGAAATCTTGTTCTGCACCTCGCGCGCGTTACCAAAGCCATCGCGACCGCGACCACGACCGATCCGTCGGGCCACAATACGAACGTAGAGACCATCCATGCCATCTTCTATGATCATTCTCCCGCAATACTTCTTCTGAATGTATTGGCAAAAGATCTGCTGCAACTCGTGATCTTCGTAATCCTGAAACTCCATTCGGATCGGTATGCGGCTTGGGATACCAGGGTTGTGAGAGAAAAAGGCTTCCATCTGCTTGTGATAACCTGCCAGCACGAAAACGACTTTGCCAGTGAGGTTTTCAATCTCTGCAAGCAGGTAATCCAATACTGCTTTGCCGCCAGGACTGTTTCCAGAAACCAGCTGATACGCTTCATCGATAAAGAAGACACCGCCGTTGTTCTTGAGTATTGTCTCTATGTGGGTTTTGCACGCCGAGACGCCATCGTTTGCGAGGGCTGATCCAGAACTCTCAATAAAGTGATCTCCGGGGAGGGCACCAACTTCAACCAGGAACTGGGCATAGTAACGAGCTACTGTCGTTTTACCTTCAATAAGTTAGCAATCAGTCTTGTATACATATGTCGGTCATACCAGTTCCAGGGTTGCCAAGCAAAGCTGCACCAAACCTTTCTCCATTTAGCGATACATTTTGGCGCACTACTGTGTCAACTTTTGCTTTGATTGCAAGGAACTGCTGTTTGACGGATTCCAGCCCTGATGGAGGTTAGCGCGTGCGCATTGCAAAGATAGACAAACGCACCTATCATAGGTATGAGAGAGTCTAATGCCTTATTCTCAGCGCCTTGAAACTTCTTCTGCCACTCCCAATCATCCCTTGCTTCACTCTTGTTCCAATTAGGCTGGCTTTTGTTCTGGTCCGAAGCAGGAGAATTGTTGCTGGCTGTAGCACTATCTGCTCGGGTCTTTGTCGTCTTAGGAGTTGTGGGATCACAGTCTGGTGTTTTCGTTTGGCTCGATGAACTCGCCGAGGAGCTGGGCGATGAATTTGACGGAGCTGCTTGTTGTCTAGGACGTTTAATCTTCTCTTGCAGGTTGCGAAGATCTTGCTCCTTTTGTCTCAATGTCTGCTGGCGACCCTGCTCATCGGCCTGTTCTCTCAAGGTCCGCTTTTTATGCTCAATCTCCTCTTCGATTTCGGCTAACCGTGCAGCGTATGCCTGCTGTTTGGCCTGGCGTTCCTTGTCCAATTCGTGATTTCGTTGGCGTTTCTTTTCCTGCGCCCGCACCTCCGCCTCGCATTTTCGACAATGCTCCGGGGCCTTTTCATAACACTTCCTTGTGACTTTGTGGTTGCTGGGACATGTTGACGAGATGATAGCCTTGCAATCCATCTTTGAGTGATCCTGCAACTGGTGGCATTTGTTTGGACAGGTGTGAACACCGCATTTGAGAAGTGTGCCGCTGATCGTATTAGCTTTAGCCAATATATCTGGAAATTATACATACCATGGCTCGGAACAGCCACCATCTGGGCAAAATAAATCAAAATGCTCTTTCTTAGTCAAGAGTTCGGTTTTTTCTGGGTGTTGTTCGCATTTTATAGGAAAGCCGTCGTAGACATGGCCATCTCGCTTCAGCTGATTCATTAGCGGAACCCATACCTCCTTGCCTTTGCGACTGTTCATGAAAGTTTCCGGATTTCCAATAATTATGAGGGCATTGCGTGCTCGTGATAGCAACACATTTACACGCTGAGGGGACGACATGAAGCCGATATCTCCAATCTCGTTGCTCCTTGTGAGACAGGCAATAACTATATCGCTCTCCTCGCCCTGGTAATTGTCTGAGGTGATATTAGAGCATGTTGAGAGCGGAATGCGGTTACTCACCAATCGTCGATATGCGAAGCTTGCGTTTAGTGATGTTTGCACTAGCCGGTGTTATCAGACCCGCTTGTAGCAACTCATATGAGTCCAGATCATTCAATACAGGATCGTTGTCCTTGGACAGTGTACTCAAAAGCAAATACAGCTGGCCGAGATAGGGAGTCAGTATTACAATCTCCCCTGTGCCATAGCCTTGCTGCCCAAGGTATCGCACGCATTTTAGAACCATTTCAGCCTCGTATTTATTCTCCTTGCTGGATTTGGCCCCACCATCACGCCGGTCAGCAATTTTTACCTCATTGAGTTCTGGGTGCGAGTGAGATACAAATATCACGTTGTCTTGGAAACCGCGCAGTGCTGGTCGACCTTTAGTTTTCTCAGCGTCTTCCAGCTCTGGATAGGTGAGTGACCTGACGAGCGATGATATCTCGGGACGCATGCGGTGCTGTTTGACGAGCGTAGTATGCGGAACACCACTAAGTACCAATCGTTCAAACAAAGAGACATTCAGATCGAAGCCTTCGCCCTTTTCTACGGTCAGTTCGTAATTGTTTACCTTGGGTCGAAGTTGTTTGTGATCGCCGATCAAGATGAGTTGTTTGGAAGATGATGACAGTGCTGTCAGCACATGGCTCTCGAGTATTTCTCCAGCTTCTTCTACCAAGATGATACCGGGTGCTGCTTTTTGGATCTCTTCCGTGTACATAGCAGCGGCTGTGGTAGTGCATCCGATAACTTGCTTGTTGTTGAGCACATGAAATTTCCTCTGGCGATATAAACCCTCAATCTCAGCGCGACATTCATTGTATTTGTCAACCAGATTCGAGATTTCGGCAAGCTGCTCTTCCAGTATTGCTTTGCGCCACTTCATCTGACGGTTCATCCGTGATTGTAATGAGGTTTGCCAGATGTGAGGATAATGTTGCACTGCATTGCGAGAAAATACACCGGCATCTTCGCCTCCAAGCCATCTCTTCACCAGATAGTGTTCGTCAATCTTTTTGTTGTTCTTGCCCACACGTACCATGCCATCATTGCTGTCTGGGACAACAAATGCATCAAAATACTCTGAATCCTCTGAAAACTCTAGGTACTCGAGTACGGCTTTGTGATCAAGTTGTATGGAAGCAAACGCCGCCACTTTGGAGTGAAGAGAGGCATAATATGAGTCTTCTTTGGCTTTTTTCTCTTGGATGCTATTCCATGTTTGTGGGCTCATTTTGTAGTTGTTTGGCTGTTCGTCGATGGTCAATCTTCGAGTAGCAGCGGAAGACTTGGAGCCAAGTCGCACAATTGACTGAGACGGCACGCCGGCTTTTTGTATGTCCTCAAGAAACTGATCAAGGGCATGGTTGGTGTAAGTCAGAACGAGTATAGTCTCCCTGGTATGGTCGTGCAAGATTTTGGCGATAAGTGCACCAATGAAGCTTTTACCGGTACCAGGAGGACCTTGTATAAGGCTTACTCTTTTCATGAGACCAGCCAACAACGATTCAGCTTGGGCTTGATCCAGATTGATAGGATGTGTACTGTCAATAATTCCCTGTAGATCTTGGTCCCAGTTCCTTCGAATTCTGTCGATGATGTTGGTCGGTTGGATACCTGAGACTGCCTCTGCAGAATCTGGCGTGAGATTGAGTAGCTGATCGTCCAGCGGCAGTTCTTTGAGAGATTGGAGGCATCTCAGAATTGGCTCATACGAGAATACAGCAGTGTCAACTTGCACAAAGGAAAGATCTTGGGCGATCTTGCATGCCATCAAAACCTTGCCAAAGGAGCCAGCGTCGATGATCCGGAGTACAACTACAGCTGGGTCCTGAGCAAGAAGGTCCTCATCGCGGTCTACATATGCAAAGGCGATAAGCTGTTCGTTGCTGACAAGACATCCAAGAGATTGGTGCTTCAAGATGTTTTTGTTCTTGGCGAGCTCTTTCTTACGATCGGCTACTCGGGCCCAACGGCTGCTGTAGCAGAATTTCAATGAAATTGCCCGTGCTCCGCACGGGCCTATCACCTCAACGATAATATCACCTCAATG